>NW_025765242.1:0-147154 GCF_003918875.1 Haliotis rubra
GCAAATCATGGAATGATGCAATAGAAAGGTGAAACATATGTACACACGATTAACAAAATGAAATGAAATGGTATTGAGCAATAATAGACTTACAAATCATCAAAAGCATGTACCCGCGAAACAGTCGTGCAAAATGTGCAGCATTGATGGAGCAAAATGTTAACATTAAGGTTCAAGTCAGTTTTGGACAGTGAAGCAGTGTTCAGTAACGCGTATGACCACCATGAGCACAAATACAAGCTTCTACACGTCTTGGCATTGTCCAAATGAGCCTTTAAAGTTGCTGTTGTGGAATGTTCTGCCATTCTCTCTGTAACGCCTGCTCAAGGTCATCCAGAGTCTGGGGTGAACATAGAAACCATAAATACGACACCCAATAATGTTCCAAGCACGTTCAATGGGATTAAGATCAAGTGACCTTGCAGGCCAGTCCATATGTGTGATGTTGTTGATCTAAACAACATCGTTAACAACTCTTTCTCGGGCATTATAATCCATGGACGGGCATTATCATCCATAAAAAGGAAGTTAGCTCCAGCTTGTTGTACCAGAGGAATGATTACAGGTAGGTTTACACCGATCAGGGTGCATGTGTGAAGAGTGGAGCACATTCATACTACACGTTTTGCATGTTGTTTCTGAGGGTGGTTGTGTTCGGATGATGTTGTCAATGTTATCAGATTTGACAGTCACTTAAAGTTATGTATTCTTTGAATATTTACCTATCAGTAACATGTCGGCAAATATCGCTATCGAGATTGATAAACATATTACACTGAAAATACTTGCTGCTTAATTTTTCGTGAGGAGCATATCATCTCCTAACTTAACGTTGAACACCCACGTGAGATGTACAATAGCATTATCTTGATTTACGTCCAGTAACTAAGCGTTGGTGTAGGACTGACCTTCAATTTATACTGATTTACTGACCCACTTACCACAGTCAAGTTGATGGGTAATTCGGTTTAGAAAAATCCCGAAGATTGAGAGTGAATGCAAAGTTCAAACAGAGAAAAGGGAGATAACAACATGTACCTGTCTGCTGTTGGATGTCCTCATTCTAACGCAAATGAAATGATTTATTGTATGACGCCTCACAGAGTGAGTAAGTTGGTGAGTAAGTTGAGTTAAAGTCGCTTTTGGCAATAAACCACGGACATCATAAATGGGCTCCAAGCATTGTACCATGTGGGGAATCGAACCCTGACCTTCGGTGTGACGAGCGAACGCTTGAACTACGAGGTTACCCCACCGCCCCTTCACAGAAGAAGTTCTGCTTCAACTTGATGAATTGCCACAAACAGTTCTCCCACTGAGCGCCACTATAACGACAATGCACAAATCAGATCTAAACACCAGACACAATTTGACCGTATGAGGAAACATCCATCAATCACCTAATCTGCTGACTCAGATCCAATATAGGAACCAGCCTTGACGATTCTTACTGAATTTGTCTTTTATTAAATCAGAATATTTTACAAGCTGTCTGTTTTACCAACTGATGAGATAAATGTTTCACATTAATTCTGGGTCTGGCACGCTGTCAAGAATGGTGCAGTTATAATCAGGTTAGTGCTGCCAATGTTGATACTTTACATTTCACGTTGTTATTGTTGAATGGCACAGCTAAGGTTGTTGTGGCGCTCATACGTCGGAATGTTATGAAACTGAAAAAAATAGTGAGAGTTTTAAAAAATAGGAGCACAAATGTGACACGTTGAAAACAATCGTTTAAAAAATAGAAAATGACCTGCATGTACTTTCTATTCCATTACTCATAAGGCCATTATTGCAATTATCCTTAAGTCGCACAGAATCAAAATACCTGTTCGAATGCATTATTCGTTTATTAGTTCCACGACCGCCCCCATGGTGTAGTGGTTAGAGCGTTCGCCTGGAGAGTGGAAGGTCGCGGGCTCGATCCCCGGCCGCGTCACACCAAAAGACGTTAAAATATGGTACTTGTTGGTCCCTGCCTGGCGCTCGGCATTAATGGGTACAACACTCGGAGTCAGTATAAAACTGCGGCAATCGCAGTGGGCTAGCATATAAAACCAGCTTAAGTCTGGGTAGTACAAGCAACGCATTACACATTCGTCGTCATATGAGCGTTCCACGACGTTAAACCAAATTTCATCTCACCTCTTCTCATTAGTTCCACTGTTGTTTTGCCTCAAATTCCGTTATCTTATTCACAAACTCCTTTGAAACCATTAGAGTTAGTGCGGCAGACTACTCAGGTCGGTGGGCACATTTTCAAACACACTTTGATATGATTTGTTGAAACCTAAAACTGAACAACTTTCACCATAAGGAGTTGTGTAAAACATGTTCACCGAAAATTAATAGGCAATTGTAGAAACTGTAGAAATGCGTAAATTTCCAATACAATTACCATAACCCCCTTATACCCACAGACTTTTGACATAACCATCACAAACAGACCGTGGCGGCATGGCCACTGTGGGAATAGTTCCTTGATTCGTGGCTGGATTTCATATAAGGGAACATTCCTTCATATGACATTATTGATCAGGACAATCTCCACCAAGTTAATCACTGCAAACATATCTAGCGTCACGAATCATACATGGCTGAATTGCTCATCTGAATGGATATAATGATTCAAACGGTCCTGAACTTTGGGGTTGGAAGGTGGGAGGTGGAGGGAGTGCGTGTGACAACTGTTGCAGGGATTTTGAGAGCGACGAGAGCACAGTTACATGATTAGAAAAAGGAAGGAAACAAGGGACAGTATAGCACGGAATTTATGAGTGGATGAATGTTGTTTTGTAGCACTGTCAACAATATTCCCGTCGTATCAGGGCGGGCCTTGGTTGACACGCTGTTGGCATTGACATCTCACGGTCTACCAGATCGGAAAAGAGTAACGTCCCGTTTTAAGTGAGGCCACCGTTTTGAGAAGTGGGATGTATTACGGTCTAATTCCATCACTGGTTCTTAAAGGGGTAAAAATCAGATCAGAGATATAAACCCCACCTTTTAACATGTGGGTATGTACCTGGTTACAAAACTGCACCAACATAACACATGTTGGGATTACACTTTCAAAGGTGAGGTGAAAATCATGACGATCAGAGTGTATATGTGTCCCCACCTTGTACTAACATGGTGGGCTATGATACCATGCCGCAGTGAAGCATGGTTACAAAACTGCACCCAACATAACATGACGCGGTCATGCTCTGACGCTCTAATTACGGTCGCACTTTCTCAGAAAAGTACAGATTCTAGTACTTGTGTTGAGTTGAGTCCCATTCGGGATTCGAACCCACACTTTCCTACCGGCCTCTAAATTTGACCAGTGGTTGATAACAGAAGCAATCCACACTGTTGGGGTACATTATCACACGATCAGTAAGATTGAAAAAGTAACATCCCGAATCGAACCCGAGTCGAACGCTTTAACCTGTAGGCTTACCCACCGCCAAGTTAGGTTTGAAGTCACGATAAACAACGGTTGTTTGAAACACTGTAAAACGTTGCCGTAAGATATACGGGAAGACCTGTTAATGAAATTTGATTGTGTTGAGAAAGGTGTGGAATGAAAATTGATTTTTCTTTGTGGTAAAGCCAGATATAAGGGAGGTCATTTTTGGTAGAGGGCGCTATTAGATTGAGATATGGAGGTATATAGGGGTTGTTCAATCTCTCCTGTGGTGTCGCCGGAACATCTTAGTTTAAGATCAGTATGCATTACGATCAGGATAATTTTTGTTACCAGACAGTCTTGCTTCAAGACGGATTGGCGTCACAGTAACAAGTACGGTTCTGAACCGCAAGTATGAGTGGATTAGGGTACATGCATCTTACAGTAAAATGGTTGGTTCTTCGTTTGTTATGTAATTCCGAACCGTGAGAGTTGATCACAGCTATCAGATACAGTTCTTGAAGCAAATAACACACATACAAATCCAGATGAAGCACTACAATAGTTCCAGGAACATATTCATTCAACCTGTTTCGCAGCAAGAACGTTTCAGTCCCTCATCTGTCACCACTGAAACAGCGCTACATAGTGAGAAAGACCCAAGCAGTTATCGCATCCCAAACTCAATCAAATAACGGATGTTCTGGACTTCTTAAAGGAGTTCAAATTCATTTAACCGATAGAACGTGTTATTGTCTGTTCACGCGCGTTTCGTCTCAATGTGTGTTTGTGCATGCACGTCTTTTTTTCTCTGCTTAGTCTTAGTGTATGTTATTATGTGTGGTATTGTGTGTGCATGTGCATGCATGTATTTTTCTCTGCGTGTGTATGTTGTCTGGTGTCTCATGTATGAACAGACGCATTTTCGACTAGTCGTTTCAACACTTCGTATCAAATGGAGAACTGTTAATACAAATCTGCATTTTTCCTCTGAAAGATTCACTACGCACTCAAGCGTCTACGATTTGCTTCAAGTAAAAACAACGCGTGCGTAAGTGTTGACATCTGAGGCCTCTGCATTAAGAAACTCTGGATAAAAAGCCGTGAAACTGATTCTGAATTAGAAAGACACGTCAATATCTTTAGCACTTGATTTTCAGACAACATGAATGTAGCTAGATGACGTTAAGTTCCAGTTCGCGTAAGAAGTTTAAAGTCGCTTGTAACAACCCAATCCCTGCAAAAAATATACCATTAAGTGCTTGCAGCGTTTAAATATCTCGGAGGCGAAAAACCCATGTGAATTAACGTTTGTGTTGAAACATAAAATCAGACAATTTTGACAAATTTTACGTTTCTCGTTTTAACGATACACGACCACCAGAGTCAATAGAATGTTTTTGTTTTGAAGAGACAAATTGGTCCTAACATTGCGACGCTTCTTATATTTTTTAAACGTCAAAACGCAACCCTCTATTCATGTTCAGGACGCAAGGAGACACATTAAACCAGACACCGTTTTTCTTCAATTGACTGTGATTGTAATCTAAGATAACATCTTCATTTAATGACTCGAAAAACGAGTATTATTGCTCCAAATTGAGTGCTCACAATAACATTAACTGCTTGATGTTAGGAGTTTTAAACGTATCGATTATATTCCAAAACTGCTTATGAGTCTGGCTTGAAGAAAAGCAAAACATCGTTATTTTGACAGCATTTGTACACGTTGTATTAACGCTCTTCAATTAGATTTCGTTGTTCATGAAAGTAGAACCAACGTGTCAGGCGTGTTTGAATTATCAAGCACAGATTATTCAAGATCGTATTATTAGAAAAAATAAAAATGATGGCCAATTTCGATTGGCATGGTGTGTAAAATTGACGTTGGGTCTCTTTCATTAGATTCTGTAACTGGGAAACGTGAATATTGACAATCAATGAAAACATCATTCCACGAGGTTCGTTTTGTAGGGACATCATGAAATGCCACTTACAGAACAAGTTTGCGATTATACATAAAGTTGGGGTTTATCGATATTTTTTAATTTAATTTAAAACAAATTATAAGATTCTTATTCAGTTTGTGGAACAACTGAAACTTGTGACTAGGCATTGAAACAGAAACTCATTTAAAACCATCATATGTTTGAAGTGTGTGCTTTTAACGTACAATACATGTGAGTGTGTTAACATTGTAACCCGACCTGTTTATACATTGTTGAATAATAACACGCTGCTTGTACACACGAATTAAAACAAACGTATGTATATCGGATTCTCACGCGACAAACGGAAGCAACCATTTATTGCTTTTACCAGTACCTTAGACGATCGCACCCCATGAGTTAATGACAGTGTTAAACATTTCTAAATCCTGGGTGCATTAAGAGAAAGTGGAACTAAAATACTTCTCACCTCTGGTGAGCTGAAAGAAGGTGGAAGTAAAATATTTCTTAACCCAGTATGAATTAACATACAAAGGTAATGGAATTTCTTGGGCGAATTGAAATGTTTGAATTCAGTTGGCAAATCCAAGTTACAATGAGAGCCGTTATTATAACACTACCCTATATTACGCCAAAGCTAAGTTTCCACCAAGAACCACGCCAGTTTTCAGACCAAAGCACATAGAAACAGGAAGCATTTCACCAAGACATTCTACTTAAGAAGCTACATTCGGCCAATATGCTTGGAGCATCGCGTTGATCACACTCCAGCAACTAAAGGCTATATTCATTCGTATCTCACACTCATTCATCATCGTCTGACATTTAAACAGGATAGCATTTCTCACACACTCGTTACATCGTAATGAAACGACCGTATGACCTGATTTCTTTGACGAGAAAGTAAAGGTCTTGGTTAAGCGAAAGGTCAAGATGTCAATGTATGTCCAATGAAGTTATCCTTGGCATAAATCTGCCCATCCGTCTTCCATGATAAATTACACTAACCCAATGGATCTTGTAGATTTGTCATGTATTCAGCTGATTCTGATAAACAGAGATATATAGGTTATGTTCATTCGTAACGTTGCCTTCTTACTTTGGCAGTTTATCAGCTGTTACCGTTACCAGGATGATGCTAAACTCAGCTAAGTTGATCTGTATATATGATGACGGGTCTTTGAAATTGTATTCATTTTTGTACGTACAACAAACATGTATTTGAACGATTGAATCCTGACAGATCAAAGTGTGTCAAACTTACCGTTGTGACAACTGGAGACATTAAACTTGCCAATTGGCCAGATAAACTGTATCTATAATCTTTATGTTTCTTGTTTTGTGTTTTATTTCCCTCATAATAAATAGAAGCGGGAAAAAGTTTCCATAATAATAAATCTCTGCATAAAACAGAGTGCATTGTATAATACCAGCGTTCAAACAATATCTAAATCAATCTATCATACAAAACGAAATGCGCAGAGCACTTTTTCCTGAATTAATAAAAAATAGTATTCCAAAAACGCTCACAGAAAATCATTCAAACCTTGTAGTTTGTTTTGTTCTTCGACTTAATATTTACTCTTTAGGAATATACTTTTTTGTAAGTTTAAAAACGTAATTATATTTCTTTGAACTTTGTTCAACTAATCCCACTGTATGCAATGTTTTAACTAAGTTTTTACTTATTTTTCAATCAATAAAAATCACGAATTGATTTGTTTCCTTGTCATTTCATACAACTCCATCACTGTCCTACTTATCCGGCTTACATTTAGCCTCACTGAGATTTATGGTTCAAGAGAGAAAATATTCTTAAGCCATTAGCAGAGTCTGATTTTTCTTTACGAAAATTCCCATTCTCATACATCAATATTATCGATAGCTCCTACTCTTCTGACTATGCAAAATGTACATCGTCGCCTTTTCATGTGGAAGATAGAAAAAAGTTAGGTGAGTGAGTGAGTGAGTATGGTTTTACGCCGCTTATAGCAATCTTCCAGCAACATCACGTCGGGGGACACCAGAAAGGGGCTTCACACATTGTACCCAAGAAAACATTTGAAGTCAAATCTAAAGAAGTTCATTTTAATTGTAATTCCCTATCTTGAAGAAGTGACAAATAAACAAAAATAAACAAATCCAACAAAACTCTGGGAAATTGCGTCATTGACGGTTTTCGACGGAGGGCAAAGTTATCATCAGAATAAGAAAGACATCATGGTAATAAATATGAGTGACAAATAAATTTCCACATCCATAAAAAATCTCTACTTAAAGCATCGTCAATTGTAAATTATGACCATATCACGAATCAGGAATGATTTGGGAATTACTATCAAATAGTGATGAAACCGGGTGTGAGCGTGAACACGCCGTTTACGCTAGATTCCAAAACTAATTGTTCTTGGTCATGCCTAACGAGAATATATATTTTGGGGACAGTCTCTAAAGTTGAGAAAATAAGTAAAATATATGTCGAACATGGCAAGCAATTGAGAGAAGAGGTCGTCTCAGTATTCTAAACTGGATACACGTAGGGACCCAGTATTTGATAGTCTGTGGTGAGATGGATAGGGCTGCCGTGTTCGTGTGCGTGCGCGTGTGCGTGTGCGTGTGCGTGTGCGTCTAAACTGGGACTATTTTGTGTATGGAAAGCTATTTATTAACGACAACTTGCCCTTGCAAAGGAATATGTTTTGTGGCAGGCGATTTCTTTATCGCCAGTTTCAACAGTGTAAATTAACTTCAAATTTCAAAAGACATTTTCAAAGGTTTCGTAGCGAACCGGGCCTCGAACCCACAATCACAGATTCCTGACGTGCACAACGAATTTCAACGTTTGGGCAATCCGTGACCTCCCACGATGTGGTGCATGGAGCTTATCTTCTGGTGTTGGTGCGTGACTGTGTCTAATGATACATTCTGTGTCACGTACAACGTGTGCGGTCAGACATTAATTATCTCTTTCTTCATAATATATAATCTCCTAAATTAACGTTGAACACCCACGTGAGATGTACAATAGCATTATCTTGATTTACGTCCAGTAACGAAGCGTTAGTGTAGGACTGATCTTCAATATATACTGATTAGCTAACCCACTTACCATGGTCAAGTTGATGGGTAATTCGCTTTAGACAAATCGAGGATGATTGAGATAGAATACAAAGGATGGGTAATTCGCTTTAGACAAATCGAGGAGGATTGAGATGGAATACAAAGTTCAAATAGAGAAAAGGGAGATAACAACATATCAATCTCTGCTGCTAGATGTCCTCATTCCGGTGATAATCCTCTGAGCGAGACAGTCAAGCAGATATAGATCATATAGATATGTTAATGATTGTAAATATGGAGATAAGGTCCCACATGCAAAATGATGTTTACCTGCTTTCACTATTTTCAAGTCAGTGTTATAGTCAGGGAGTTTCGATCACAGTTGGAGCCCTTGGTTTTATGCATGGTTATGGACAAGTACACATTAATCAACACCTTCGTATATAACGATAATTGTGAATCAGTCTGGGGTGTAGTTGAGTTCAACGAGTCCTTCTGTCCAATCCCAGTGCCTACATAAGATAGAGGACAGGACAGTCGTTGTTGAAGGCAGAGTGAGCGAGTCAGTTTAGTTTCATGCCGCTATAGCAAGATTCCAGCAAAATCACGACGCAGAGCACCAGAAATGGGCCTCACACATTGTGCCTATGTGGGGAATCGAATCCAGGTCTTCGGCGTGACAAAGGAAGCCTTTACCACAAGGCTACCCCACCGTACCCTGAATATAGAAATAGATTTCATTTGAAAACACATGTGAGTAGAAATAATAGTCATTTCGGATTCACGAATGACACAAGATTCTGTTGTTAAATGTGAAAGTCATGACCATAAAACTAGCACCACTAAGGAATATACAGCGATAGTTGAGTGTTGCCAAGTGTTCATAACATTGACATATGACGCTATGTTGTGCTTGATGCTTGCTACAAGTATTTATATTTTTCGGAAATTTCATTACTCTTCTCATTTTGAAAGTATACTAACGGAAATGAAATTATTTGACGCCGCACAGCAGAAGTGAATAAGTATGTTGAGGTTAAAGCCGCGGTTGGCAATATACCACAGACATCAGAATTGGGCTTCACACATTGTACCATTTGGGGAATTGAACCCGGACCTTCGGCATGACGAGCGAACGCTTGAATTACGAGGCTACCCCACGCCTCCTCACAGCAGAAGTTCTGCTTCAACTTGATGAATTGCCGCAAACAGTTCTCCCACTGAGCGCCACTATAACGACAATGCACAAATCAGATCTAAACACCAGACACAATTTGACCGTATGAGGATACATCCACCAATCACCTAATCTGCTGACTCAGATCCAATATAGGAACCAGCCTTGACGATTCTTACTGAATTTGTCTTTTATTAAATCAGAATATTTTACATGATGTCTGTTTTGCTAACTTATGAAATAAATGTTACACAGTAATTCTGGGTCTGGCACGCTGTCAAGAATGGTGCAGTTATAATCAGGTTAGTGCTGGCGATGTTGATACTTTACATTTCTCGTTGTTATTGTTGAATGGCACAGCTAAGGTTGTTGTGGCGCTCATACGTCGGAATGTTATAAAATTGAAAAAAGTAGTGAGAATTTTAAAAACTTGGAGCACAAATGTGACACGTTGAAAACAATTGTTTAAAAAATAGAAAATTACCTGCATGTACTTTCTATTCCATTACCCATAAGGCCATTATTGCAATTATCCTTAAGTCCCACTCAGAAAACGGTTACAGATAGAAAAATACCCAAACAAACACAAAACACTCAGACAAAAAGGAAACTATATACCTGTTCGAATGCATTATTCGTTCACTAGTTCCACTGTTGTTTTGCCTCAAATGCGGTTATCTTATTCACAAACTCCTTTGAAACCGTTAGAGTTAGCGCGGCAGACTACTCAGGTCGGTGGGCACATTTTCAAACACACTTTGATATGATTTGTTGAAACCTAAAACTGAACAACTTTCACCATAAAGGAGTTGTGTAAAACATGTTCACCGAAAATTAATAGGCAATTGTAGAAACTGTAGAAAAATGCGTAAATTTCCAATACCATAACCATAACCCCCTTATACCCACAGACTTTTGACATAACCATCACAAACAGACCGTGGCGGCATGGCCGCTGTGGGAATATTTCCTTGATTCGTGGCTGGATTTCATATAAGGGAACATTCCTTCATATGACATTATTGATCAGGACAATCTCCACCAAGTTAATCACTGCAAACATGTCTAGCGTCACGAATCATACATGGCTGAATTGCCTATCTGAATGGATATAATGATTCAAACGGTCCTGAACTTTGGAGGTGGAAGGTGGAGGGAGTGCGTGTGACAACTGTTGCAGGGATTTTGAGAGCGACGAGAGCACAGTTACATGATTAGAATAAGGAAGGAAACAAGGGACAGTATAGCACGGAATTTATGAGTGGATGAATGTTGTTTTGTAGCACTGTCAACAATATTCCCGTCGTATCAGGGCGGGCCTTGGTTGACACGCTGTTGGCATACGACATCTCACGGTCTACCAGGTCGGAAAGAGTAACGTCCCGTTTTAAGTGAGGCCACCGTTTTGAGAAGTGGGATGTATTACGGTCTAATTCCTTCACTGGTTCTCAAAGGGGTAAAAATCAGATCAGAGATATAAACCCCACCTTTTAACATGTGGGGTATGTACCTGGTTACAAAACTGCACCAACATAACACATGTTGGGATTACACTTTCTCAGGTGAGGTGAGGTGAGGTGAAATTCGCTCATATGACGACGTGCATGCGTGTGTATGTGTATGTGCGGCTGCTTGTAATAGCCCAGACTTGAGCTGGTTTTATAGTGCTAGCCCACAGAGATACCATGCCGCAGTGAAGCATGAATACCCCACTCAGACACATTATACTGACTCCGAGTCGACCAGTCCTTGCTGTACCCATTAATGCAGGGACCAACAAGTACCATATTTTAACGTCTTTTGGTATGACGCGGTCGGGGATCGAACCCTCGACCTTCCGCTCTCAGAGCGGACGCTCTAACCACTACACCACGGAGGCGGTCGCACTTTCTCAGAAAAGTACAGATTCTAGTACTTGTGTTGAGTTGAGTCCCATTCGGGATTCGAACACACACTTTCCTACCGGCCTCTAAATTTGACCAGTGGTTGATAACAGAAGCAATCCACACTGTTGGGGTACATTATCACACGATCAGTAAGATTGAAAAAGTAACATCCCGAATCGAACCCGAGTCGAACGCTTTAACCAGTAGGCTTACCCACCGCCAAGTTAGGTTTGAAGTCACGATAAACAACGGTTGTTTGAAACACTGTAAAACGTTGCCGTAAGATATACGGGAAGACCTGTTAATGAAATTTGATTGTGTTGAGAAAGGTGTGGAATGAAAATTGATTTTTCTTTGTGGTAAAGCCAGATATAAAGGAGGTCATATTTGGTAGAGGGCGCTATTAGATGGAGGTATGGAGGTATATAGGGGTTGTTCAATCTCTCCTGTGGTGTCGCCGGAACATCTTAGTTTAAGATCAGTATGCATTACGATCAGGATAATTTTTTGTTACCAGACAGTCTTGCTTCAAGACGGATTGGCGTCACAGTAACAAGTACGGTTCTGAACCGCAAGTATGAGTGGATTAGGGTACATGCATCTTACAGTAAAATGGTTGGTTCTTCGTTTGTTATGTAATTCCGAACCGTGAGAGTTGATCACAGCTATCAGATTCAGTTCTTGAAGCAAATAACACACATACAAATCCAGATGAAGCACTACAATAGTTCCAGGAACATATTCAGTCAACCTGTTTCACAGCAAGAACGTTTCAGTCCCTCATCTGTCACCGCTGAAACAGCGCTACATAGTGAGAAAGACTCAAGCAGTTATCGCATCATTTCACCGATAGAACGTGTTATTGTCTGTTGGCGCGTTTCGTCTCAATGTGTGTTTGTGCATACACGTCTTTTTTCTCTGCTTAGTCTTAGTGTATGTTATTGTGTATGGTATTGTGTGTGCATGTGCATGCATGTGTTTTCCTCTGCGTGTGTATGTTGTCTGGTGTCTCTTGTATGAACAGACGCTCGTTCGACTAGTCGTTTCAACACTTAGTGTCAAATGGAGAACTGTTAATACAAATCTGCATTTTTCCTCTGAAAGATTCACTACGCACTCAAGCGTCTACGATTTGCTTCAAGTAAAAACAACGCGTGCGTAAGTGTTGACATCTGAGGCCTCTGCATTAAGAAACTCTGGATAAAAAGCCGTGAAACTGATTCTGAATTAGAAAGACACGTCAATATCTTTAGCACTTGATTTTCAGACAACATGAATGTAGCTAGATGACGTTAAGTTCCAGTTCGCGTAAGAAGTTTAAAGTCGCTTGTAACAACCCAATCCCTGCAAAAAGTATACCATTAAGTGCTTGCAGCGTTTAAATATCTCGGAGGCGAAAACCCATGTGAATTAACGTTTGTGTTGAAACATAAAATCAGACAATTTTGACAAATTTTACGTTTCTCGTTTTAACGATACACGACCACCAGAGTCAATAGAATGTTTTTGTTTGGAAGAGACAAATTGGTCCTAACATTGCGACGCTTCTTATATTTTTTAAACGTCAAAACGCAACACTCTATTCATGTTCAGGGCGCAAGGAGACACATTAAACCAGACACCGTTTTTCTTCAATTGACTGGGATTGTAATTTAAGATAACATCTTCATTTAATGACTCGAAAAACGAGTATTATTGCTCCAAATTGAGTGCTCACAATAACATTAACTGCTTGATGTTAGGAGTTTTAAACGTATCGATTATATTCCAAAACTGCTTATGAGTCTGGCTTGAAGAAAGGCAAAACATCGTTATTTTGACAGCATTTGTACACGTTGTATTAACGCTCTTCGATTAGATTTCGTTGTTCATGAAAGTAGAACCAACGTGTCAGGCGTGTTTGAATTATCAAGCACAGATTATTCAAGATCGTATTATTAGTAAAAATGAAAATAATGGCCAATTTCGATTGGCATGGTGTGTAAAATTGACGTTCAGTCTCTTTCATTAGATTCTGTAACTGGGAAACGTGAATATTGACAATCAATGAAAACATCATTCCACGAGGTTCGTTTTATATGGACATCATGAAATGCCACTTACAGAACAAGTTTGTGATTATACATAAAGTTGGGGTTTATAGATATGTTTTAATTTAATTTAAAACAAATTATAAGATTCTTATTCAGTTTGTGGAACAACTCAAACTTATGACTAGGCATTGAAACAGACACTCATTTAAAACCATCATATGTTTGAAGTGTGTGCTTTTAACTGTACAATACATGTGAGTGTGTTAACATTGTGACCCGACCTGTTGATACATTGCTGAATAATAACACGCTGCTTGTACACACGAATTAAAACAAACGTATGTGTATCGGATTCTCACGCGACAAACGGAAGCAACCATTTATTGCTTTTACCAGTACCTTAGACGATTGCACCCCATGAGTTAATGACAGTGTTAAACATTTCTAAATCCTGGGTGCATCAAGAGAAAGTGGAACTAAAATACTTCTCACCTCGGGTGAACTGAAAGAAAGGGGAAGAAAAATATTTCTTAACCCAGTATGAATTAACAGACAGAGGTAGTGGAATATTTCTTAAACTTGGGCGAATTGAAATGTTTGAAGTCAGTTGGCAAATCCAAGTTACAATGAGAGCCGTTATTATAACACTACCCTATATTACGCCAAAGCTAAGTTACCACCAAGAACCAGGCCAGTTTTCAGAACAAAGCACATAGAAACAGGAGGCATTTCAACAAGACATTCTACTTAAGAAGCTACATTCGGCCAATATGCTTGGAGCATCGCGTTGATCACACTCCAGCAACTAAAGGCTATATTCATTCGTATCTCACACTCATTCATCATCGTCTGACATTTAAACAGGATAGCATTTCTCACACACTCGTTATATCGTAATGAAACGACGGTATAACCTGATTTCTCTGACTAGAAAGTAAAGTTCTTTAGTTAAGCGAAAGGTCAAGATGTCAAAGTATGTCCAATGAAGTTATCCTTGGCATACATCTGCCCATCCGTCTTCCATGATAGATAACACTAACACAATGTATCTTGTAGATGTGTCATGTATTCAGCCTGTGGATGCTGATAAACAGAGATTTATACATATACAGGTAGGTATATTTTCCTATCGTAATTTTGCCTTCTTACTTGGGCCGTTTCTCAGCTGTGACCGTTACCATGGTGATGTTAAACTCGACTAAGTTGATCTATATATCTTATGACTGTGTGACCATATTCAGTGATAAGCTTTGAGTATATCAATACAATTCTCAGACCTGCGCTAATTGTTCACCATGTTCAGCTTTGTAGGTGTAAGACTTTTGAAGCATCATGAAATAGCTCCCACTTTGTAACCTCACCTGTGCTGATGTCTTGTATGCAGCCCATCTCTATAACGGTGTTGTACTCGCGGATTCTGTTTTGTACTGAAGTTTCGTATACGGTGAGTGAGTGAGTGAATATGGCTTTAAGCAATATTCCAGCAATATCACGGCGGGGGACACCAGAAAAGGGCTTCACACATTGTACCCATGTACGACCACAAGGCTACCCCACTTCCTCTTTCGTAGTTGGGTCGGAGGACATAGGATTCACGAAACATCTTGGTCTTGATCTCATCATTACCTAACAAAATATACACTTTTATTTCGTCAAGAGTGAACCGTGAAGAAAAGTAAAAAACGCAAACCGGTTGTGTTTTTGATGAGACTAAAGAGACAGTTCCGTGGTTAAAAGTAAAATTTGGCAAAAGAAACTTTCGAAAATGTATATTGGGTGATAATGACATTTTTATATCATTGTTGGCATGTCTGGCATCCGACACTGAGTATTTGAAGTTAAGTTATTCTTTTGAAACGAAAATGTCAAAACATTTATATGAATAAGTCGAGTATATGGATGGCAACTTCTTGTTTATTGTATATCACAACGTTTCTGGGCTACTTCTTGCCCCTTCTTCAGGTGATTAAAGACACATGTAGAAAGCAAACTATATATACCAGATTTACAGGAAGCCAGATATGTACTTATGTATATACAATCAATCACAGAGGACCGATCAAGAGCAGCTATAAAACAATGATAATTGGGATAAGGTAAAGCCAGTTTGATACAAATAATGGGGATAAAGGGGTGTGGATACAGCAGGATGCCCGACAACGAAGCACATGTGATACATGTCATACCATTAAGTATTTCTGCCCGTAGTACCATTAACCATCAACCATTATGTATTGGTTAAAAAAGTTCTCCACACCAACAGGTCATTGTGGAACAAGAGGCGCTAATTGCTGACTGAAACAGGAAACGAACATGACGCTATATAGACTATTAGATGAATTCTTGCGCCAGGTCTCAACGGTTTTTCCCCCACTTAAACACAAGAACAGTTTGTGCCTGTTGCAACTGTTTCTTTCTTCATTTACTAACACATTGTTATTGGATTAATGTCAGCAAAGACTAAAATACGATTAACATGCTGGGTAAACTAACAAGAGGTGAAACCTTTAATGCTGAGGTGTCCGCTCCATTATAGCTTGTAAGCGACATGAAAAAACAGCCCCTGTATTGCTGTCCCGGAACGCAAAATTAGCTGAGGGTCCAAAACACTTTTAAAAGTGTTTCAGTAAAGTAATGGCTTCAAATATTCAGTCTCTGACACAAACGCGTTCTCAACAATAAGAACGTTAAATGGTAGGTGTTTAGTGGTTATGGCTCTTTGAAATTGTAGGCATTTTTGTACGTAAACAAACATGTATTTGAACGATTGAATCCTGACAGATCAAAGTGTGTCAAACTTACCGTTGTGACAACTGGAGACATTAAACTTGCCAATTGGCCAGATAAACTGTATCTATAATCTTTATGTTTCTTGTTTTGTGTTTTATTCCCTCATAATAAATAGAAGCGGGAAAAAGTTTCCATAATAATAAATCTCTGCATAAAACAGAGTGCATTGTATAATACCAGCGTTCAAACAATATCTAAATCAATCTATCATACAAAACGAAATGCGCAGAGCACTTTTTCCTGAATTAATGAAAAATAGTATTCCAAATACGCTCACGGAAAATCATTCAAACCTTGTAGTTTGTTTTGTTCTTCGACTTAATCTTTACTCTTTAGGAATATACTTTTTTTGTAAGTTTAAAAACGTAATTATATTTCTTTGAACTTTGTTCAACTAATCCCACTGTATGCAATGTTTTAACAAAGTTTTTCCTTATTTTTCAATCAATAAAAATCACGAATTGATTTGTTTCCTTGTCATTTCATACAACTCCATCACTGTCCTACTTATCCTGCTTACATTTAGCCTCACTGAGATTTATGGTTCAAGAGAGAAAAATATTCTTAAGCCATTAGCAGAGTCTGATTTTCTTTACGAAAATTCCCATTCTCATACATCAATATTATCGATAGCTCCTACTCTTCTGACGATGCAAAATGTACATCGTCGCCTTTTCATGTGGAAGATAGAAAAAGTTAGGTGAGTGAGTGAGTGAGTATGGTTTTACGCCGCTTATAGCAATCTTCCAGCAACATCACGTCGGGGACACCAGAAAGGGGCTTCACATTGTACCCAAGAAAACATTTGAAGTCAAATCTAAAGAAGTTCATTTTAATTGTAATTCCCTATCTTGAAGAAGTGACAAATAAACAAAAATAAACAAATCCAACAAAACTCTGGGAAATTGCGTCATTGACGGTTTTCGACGGAGGGCAAAGTTATCATCAGAATAAGAAAGACATCATGGTAATAAATATGAGTGACAAATAAATTTCCACATCCATAAAAAAAATCTCTACTTAAAGCATCGTCAATTGTAAATTATGACCATATCACGAATCAGGAATGATTTGGGAATTACTATCAAATAGTGATGAAACCGGGTGTGAGCGTGAACACGCCGTTTACGCTAGATTCCAAAACTAATTGTTCTTGGTCATGCCTAACGAGAATATATATTTTGGGGACAGTCTCTAAAGTTGAGAAAATAAGTAAAATATATCATGGCAACCAATTGAGAGAAGAGGTCGTCTCAGTATTCTAAACTGGATACACGTAGGGACCCAGTATTTGATAGTCTGTGGTGAGATGGATAGGGCTGCCGTGTTCGTGTGCGTGTGCGTGTGCGTGTGCGTGTGCGTCTAAACTGGGACTATTTTGTGTATGGAAAGCTATTTATTAACGACAACTTGCCCTTGCAAAGGAATATGTTTTGTGGCAGACGATTTCTTTATCACCAGTTTCAACAGTGTAAATTAACTTCAAATTTCAATGGGACATTTTCAAAAGGTTTCGTAGCGAACCGGGCCTCGAACCCACAATCACAGATTCCTGACGTGCACAACGAATTTCAACGTTTGGGCAATCCGTGACCTCCCACGATGTGGTGCATGGAGCTTATCTTCTGGTGTTGGTGCGTGACTGTGTCTAATGATACATTCTGTGTCACGTACAACGTGTGCGGTCAGACATGAATGATCCCTTTCTTCATAATATATAATCTCCTAAATTGACGTTGAACACCCATGTGAGATGTACAATAGCATTATCTTGATTTACGTCCAGTAACGAGCGTTAGTGTAGGACTGATCTTCAATATATACTGATTAGCTAACCCACTTACCATGGTCAAGTTGATGGGTAGTTGATGGGTAAATCGATGATTGAGATAGAATACAAAGGAGGATGCTTTAGAAATCGAGGAATGAGATAGAAACAAAGGATGGGTAATTCGCTTTAGACAAATCGAGGAGACGAATCGAGGATAGATCGAGGAGATAGAATAGAAAAGGATGGGTAATTCGCTTTAGACAAATCGAGGATGATTGAGATAGAATACAAAGGATGGGTAATTCGCTTTAGACAAATCGAGGATGATTGAGATAGAATACAAAGGATGGGTAATTCGCTTTAGACAAATCGAGGATGATTGAGATAGAATACAAAGGATGGGTAATTCGCTTTAGACAAATCGATGATTGGAGATTGATGGATGGAATACGAAGTTCAAATAATTCGAGACAAATCCCCGAGGGAAATAACAAAGGATATCAATCTCTGCTGCTAGATGTCCTCATTCTGGTGATAATCCTCTGAGCGAGACAGTCAAGCAGATATAGATCATATAGATATGTTAATGATTGTAAATATGGAGATAAGGTCCCACATGCAAAAAGATGTCTACCTGCTTTTACTATTTTCAAGTCAGTGTTAGAGTCAGGGAGTTTCTATCACAGTTGGAGCTCTTGGTTTTATGCGTGGTTATGGACAAGTACACATTAATCAACACCTTCGTATATAACGATAATTGTGAATCAATTTGGGTGTGTGTGGTTGAGTCCTTTCGGCTGTTCCAGTGCCTACATAACATGGAGGACAGGAGTGCCGTTTCTGAAGACAGAGTGAGTGAGTGAGTTTAGTTTTACGCCGCTTTTAGCAATATTCCAGCAATATCACGGCACAGGTCACCAGAAATGGGCTTCACACATTGTACCCATGTTTGGAATCGAACTCAGATCTGCGGCGAGACGACGGACGCTTTAACCACTAAGCTACCCCACCGCTGAAGACATCCATTTGAAGACACATATTAATGGAAAACACATTTCAGACTCACGAATGCTACAAGATTCATGTTCATGTTAGAGTCATGTTCATGAAACAAGCACCACTATGATTGGTGGGTTGGTGGGTTGGTTGGTTGTTTAACGCCGCACTCCAGCTATATGGGGGCGGTCTGTAAAGAATCGAGTCTGGACCAGACAACCCAGTGATCAACGTCATGAGCATCGATCTGCACAACTGGGCCACGATGACACGTGTATCACCACTATGGAATCCCCGGTGGTTGTTTAATGTTCCTAGATTGTTACACGGACATTTAACACTGGGCTGTGCTTGACTCTTGCTACACATATTAATAGAAATACCTTATAGACATTTCACCACACTACTCTTCGAAAGTAAGGAAAATACACTTACGCAAATGAAATTATGTATCTAAAAATGGATTTGACAACAAAATTACAAACGTCATCAAAAATATACTATGTTGAGAATAGTTGCCGAAACACTGCTTACTGAAGATACAACATGCATCTGTGAGGTCCGTGTCAAATGCATCACCATCTTGTTTGTTTCAGTGTACATCAAAAATAAAATTATATCAAAGGTAAAATCGAAATTAACTTCATATATGCGAAGAGTTCCAATATCTTAAACCTGAAAAATAGAACTTTTTTCACAATTCATTCATTATGTTATTTGTATGCATTTTAATGCATGGCATAGTAGAAGTTAAAAAAAGCAAAGCGAAGTTCACGTTTCACACATTAATAATTCCTGATTAAAAACCAAATCGGAATTTGATGTGCAAGTTATTTAACAACAATATGATGTCCTCTAACAACAATAACCCACTGACGTAAATAGCAATTTATTATCACTAATATTACACGAGTTCCCGGGGTAGCAAGCGCCGTACTAACGTGATGCCCTTAAACGAATGCCATTTCAGCCCAATTACCTCCATCTTGAATGGAACAGCTAAAGCAATCCTGCCTTTCATAATGATACTTTTTTCATCACTCTAGCGTGGTACCTCTAGCGTGATGTTACTGTACGACAGCTGTCGAAATAAATCTTTATAAGCATTGCAATTTTGAGATAAAAAGGTTTGTAATAACATGATGTGGTTCAGTGAAAATAATTGCCAGTTAATCCAAACAGTCGTAAATCAATCGATGAGATTGTAAATTTCAGCCTCCATGCGTCTACTTCGTGATATGAAGACATTGAATCTAGCGGTTTTCCATTTCATTAAAATCTGCCTCCAGGTTTAATCTCTGAAATGTCACCATCGCTTCAAAATGGCGGGACTGATGCATTGCTCCCGATATTGATGGTTAATTCTGCTATCAAATAGGAATCTGAGTAATAACTGCATTAAATGGTTTGATTCTCTTTGTAACTTTGTTAACTTTTCAAAGGTTACCGGTTATGAAAACATGTACATGAAATATTGTTTTATAACATGATGTTAAACAATATTGGGAGTGAACTAATTGCTTATTCTACCATGAATTTTGGAAAATATTAGATTCTGATTGGTTTATCACATTAACCACGGGTGATCGAAACAGTTAATTTGACGGACATGTTGCAGCGGATGCCAATAAGTATGGAAAACTGTTTCTTTCTGAATCACTGCATCGAGAGAAATCACCAAAGTGTGTACATGAAATTTCATCTTGCTCTGACGACACGTCACAAAGTAGTTTTGTTTGTTTGTTTGTTGTTTAACGCCGCACTCAGCAATATTCCAGCTATATGGCGGCGGTCTGTAAATAATTGATTCTGGACCAGACAATGCTCAACAGCATAAGCATCGATCTACACAACTGGGATACGATGACATATGTCAACCAAATCAGCAAGCCTGACCACCCGATCCCGTTAGTCGCCTCTCACGATAAGCATGGGTTGCTGAAGACCAATGTGCACGGGTAAGTCTCAAAGTAGCCGTTCATCGCACTTTCGCTGCCTGTTGCAAATAAGAAATAATGGTGTAAATAAATGTTTGGCGTGTACATTGCAATACGTATATAGTAAATATTATTCATATATACCAGAAAGGATTGCTCGGGGTGGTTGGGTAGGCTAATGGTTAAAGCATTCACTCATCACGCGGAAAACTCGGGTTTGATTCCCCATGTCGGTGCAATGTGTGAAGAACATTTCTGATGACCTCCGCCGTGATATTGCTGGAATATTGATAAAAGCGGCGTATAAACCTCATGCATTCACTCAGAAAGGCCTGATCAGTTTGTTTTTTTATTCAAATGTATTCACTTAGGAAATATGGTTCGCACAATAGTGTTCGAGTTTATAATTGTTATTTCAAATCATTCGTGACCAACTCGTGTTATTCCGGGAGGTTACGGAAAGAGGCGAGTGGTGAAGATTGATGTCAAATAAGATAAACTAACAGTAAGTGAGTGAGTATGGTTTTGCGCCACTTTTAGCAACATTCCAGCAATATCATGGCGGAGGACGCAAGAAATGGGCAACACACATTGTAACCATATGGGATGAATTAACAGAATGAGCGTTTCAGTTTTCAATCGACCATTTCTAAGCAAAGGAAGCAATGACATTAGGCGTTCACGAGACTGGATGAAATCTGACCGGGCAAAGCGTGAGTTTCAATTCGAATTCCATGCGTGAGAGAGTTGGTTGTTTTACGCCGCACTCAGCAATAGTTCAGCTGCACCACGGCCGGACAATTCAGGTTGATTTAACGGCCAAAGTCCGTCACCAAGACTGACCATCAGGTGCTCTTGACTCGGTTCTTAGGCCGTGAAATATGACCATTCAAAGGCAGGAATGCACCCACACCAATCTAAATTACTAAATTAAGCTGACAAGGTTGATACAAACGGTGTTCGATTTATTTGAATGTCCGCCTAATACATAAGTACAAAATGTCACTACTAGGATTAAAAGTAGTAACTAAGAAATCCAGCTACTCTGATTCTGAATACATTCTGGTTATCAAAGACATTAGTCAGTTTAGCCATTATAATTGTAATTCAATTTGACGTGCCATGTCCTGGAATGAAGACAGAAGGGTGATGCTGGAATTTATTTAATTTGTTTCTCGATTTCCGATTTTCTCTCCTTACCAGGCATTGCTGCCTATTCCATCATTGGCCTTATGTGGATATTTACTGATAGGTACAGTGTATGGGAAGCTTATGAAATATGCTAAAAAATATTGCCAAAAACAACGCATTTGTAAGAAATCATTCAGCATGCAATGGTAAAAACATCATTCAATGTCCCAATATTCAACACTGTAGACATATGTTTTATCCGACCAATTCCTCAAATATACCAACCTAAAGCAAATGCAAGACCCCACACGGCCAGGACAACGCAGGAATTTTCAAAACAGAAAAATGTGGATGTCTTCAACCGGCTCTCACGACCACCGGATTTGAATCTGATCGGACATCTCGGCTGTCGTGTGAGACGTCAGTTTTATCGTCGTCAAACTGTAACTGAGTTGACACAAGCTTTGCAGTTTCATTGAGGACTGATCCACAAGTTTTGATTCGGACACTCTGCTTATGAAAGCCTAGCAGACTTCGTACTTGCATGGCTACCCGAGGTGGACACAGGCGGTATTGACTTGTGTCATGCGACAGTTGTTCAGATACCACTTGTTTTGGATGTATTCGCAAAGACATTGTTGCTTCAGCAATATCCTGCAGACTGTGCAGTATTGTTCAGAACATTATAATGTCATTTTTGTGTACCTTTTGCGCACTGACGCACAACAGAAAATCAAACATCTTTTGCACAATATTTGTTATTGAAGTTAAATCAGCGTACCTTATTTTCAAAAGTGTTTTGGCTTGTGGCAACATGTGCGCAATGTTTGTGACTTGTTAGTTACAATCAAACTACCTTTCGTGCACAATGTTTTTGTCTTGTAAGTTACAATCAAACTACCTTTCGCGCACAATGTTTGTGACTTGTAAGTTACAATCAAACTACCTTTCAAAATATATATGTCATTTACGTTTAAATAGTCGAAAATCGCCATGTGTGTACTTTGATTTAAACAATATTTTATTCAATAAATGAGTGGATCGGTAAACATGCAGGAAATACCTCGCCGCGAAGCATGAATAAAACACATTAAATCATACGACCAGTTCATTTATCAACACAGGGAAAACTCACTTTAAAGTTGACGGTAATCGAACCAGCGAGTGACTACACCACGGAGGCGGTCTTTAAAGTTACAGTAATAGTGAAATATAATATATATAAGAAGGACATTACAGAAGGATTAAAGGAAACGTGTTGTTAGGGTAAAATAGTTGTGTACAGAGTTGACAATATTTTGATTAATTTCATTAGAAACTGAATAATTTCCATATAGAAGTGATTGTAGATCAAAACCATTTTCATAGAAGAAACACCTTGATCGAAGACGTGTACTTTCTTTTGTACGTCAGTTTATGTAATGTATGGACAAACGAAAAATACATCTGACCTAGTTTCATGATATGCTATGTGCGTTTTATATGCCGCTGAGTATATATGGCACCGGGACACCTCCTTTCATACACAAACATTGAGTACATGAATCCCAACTATATACATCAGCAGCCCAGTTCCATACATTTAAACTCCAGTATTTATTTCCTCTCTACTATATGACATCGTTATGGCAACGGTGAGATCATTGCTTTCTTATCTTTAGTGCACAGTAAATCGTATCCTTTTCAAACAATAAACTTGCCAAATGGCAGTAAGAGACTGTGAGGAAATTACTTTAGCGTCAAATTACGTAGGGTTTCGTTTCCCTGAAGAGCATCCAGTTTGACTGCTGTTCTACTAAAGGCACGAACCCTCTACACAAGACATCTCTTTCCGCCGCCAACTAGACCCTTTGTCTGGGTGTTTGGGTACAAAGCAATATTGATGAGATATATTACCCAGCTTTTCAAAAAATAGGCCTACTTTGGGAATAATGTTTTTGAGGCGTGAATAACCTATCGGTCAAATCTTGCATGACGAATGTTTTTACTACGAATCACCTCGATGTTACATTGTTCAGATCCCCATTATCCCGTGCTTGTAATACTTGACAAGTAAGTATGTCCAGGGTAGGCGATTAAACTTGCCACCAAGATTTCCGATCCAATTTAGTGCCCTTGCCGTCAGCAATGGGTTGATCAGGGCTTGTTGTTACTGGGACAGCTCAGTTTGTAGCTTGGCTACAAAATACATCAGGCTCATCTGAATTGACAAAAGTAGCATTTAGCAATGGCTTCTTAGTACATACACAGGAAAAGAGGATATTCTAGACCTAAATGATAGAGACGGTATTTCAACATACATCCCTCACCACGTTATTATTATTACTATAGAATATTTATATAGCGCACATATCCACGCAACTAGTACATGCTCAAGGCGCTGGTATTTTTCCCTCGCTCTTTGGATGTCCATCTCAACGGCACATCGTATTATCAAACTCAACTCCCCGGGGAGCCTACAACTCTTGCAGCCACTCGGCGCACAGAGTTATTGCGGCTTTCTCATCCTTACGAGGTACCCATTCACAGCTGGGTGGACTGGGACACATAGCCACAGTACTTTGTCGAAGTTTACTGCACGTTGCTGTACCCGCAACTAGGTGTTTGCACTTAAACATGTGGCCACCATCTGGTCATATACCAACGGATTCGTGGATTATTTTAAGTGCACAGTGTTGTGTACTGTACACTAGGGGCTGTGGCAACACTGGAAGAGTCACGGGTGAAATTAACACTAATGCGCTTTAAAATGACAATATGGCAGCTATAACTGTGACTGAAGACCTTCTTCCCTTTCACACAAATCTCTTATGTGGCCAGAGCGTATGGAATCTTACCATTAACTTTGCAACGAAACTCATCTACTGACACTGAAGATGACGATCAGAAATGACTGACAGAAGTAGAAGAGTGAGTGAGTGAGTATGGTTTTACGCCGCTTTTTAGCAATATTCCAGCAATATCACGGCGGGGGGACACCACAAATGGGCTTCACAAATTGTACCCATGTGGGGAATCGGACCCGGGTCTTCGGCGTGACGAGCGAACGCTTTAACCACTAGGCTACTCCACCGCCCCGACAGAAGTAAAGAAGAAGAATATGATTTGGTTGGTTGGTTTTATAGTTTTAGGGCGACGTGGGCCAGTAAGAGGCCTATTTGCGCCCAACACACTGTTATTACATCGCCAAAATGAATCGTATAAATAACATAAAAGAAACGACAGCACTATTAATAAGGTATTATTCATTGGGATAGACGTATACATATATCGAATAACCTCTGCTACGGATTAAAAACCTTAAGTAATCACTTACATTTCTGAAACATGAAATACTCATTCATTAAAATAGCTGTAGGTTAAGATGAGAGAGCGTTAATGTGATTTGGACACAATGGCAGCAGTTATGCCCCTTTCATTAACAGTGTCACGGGATCCAATAATTCGGATCCAAATTTACCGGGCGGTAGATTAGCCTTGTGGATTAAAGCGTTCGCTCGTCACACCGAAGACCTGGTTCGATTCTCACATGAGTACAATGAGTGAAGCCCATTTCTGGTGTCCCCTATGTGATATTGCTAGGGTATTTCTGAAAGCGGCGTAAAAACATCTTCATTCATCCAGCCTAAATTTGCCAAACTGTAACACACGCGCTACCTCAGTAGCATTCACGTCTCCTGACATGGATTTAATCAGGGTGTTAACTTCATCGAAATCTCTAATACGAGCATCTAGAATAAGTGCAGTAGTAATCAGACCGTCTTAAACGAATGTCAGTTATGTCAGGTTTGAGTGAAATATCTGAAATAATCCTGTCCGTTTTTATAAATACGGTTCCTATTGCACCAGCCCGCTTTCCCTGTATGACAGCTGTCGAGCTAAATGTCGAGAAGGATTTGCAATGTTGAGATAAAAAGGTGTATAAAATATGATTTGGTTTGGTGAAAAAGCGTGCCAGCTAATCCGACATGTCGTAAGAAAGCCGATGAGATTTGTAATTTTAACGTGCATTTTAGCAGTGATTTAAAAGAGATTTAATCCAGGATTTTTCGCACTTCCTAAGAAACATGCCATCCCACTTAATATCTGGAATGACAACTTGCAATAGGTACATGCTTAATGTGTAATGAGAGTGTGTTTTTGTAATTTGTATTAGCATTTATTGGGTGATACTAGTAGTTGTTGTGGATCACAATGTTTAAAGTTTTGAGTGTGGGTTTTGGCTCGCATTTCGCATCATATATGTACCATATCATGGTAATGGCATAATATACTGAACAGCAAAAGTAACGCAAGTCTGGCTTTTTGTCAAGTTTTTTAATAGAAGACAATCAAAATCATGTCTAATCATTTATTCTATAGAAAACACTGTCAATTTAACAGTTGAAAGTTGCTGTTGACATTGAATTGCAATAAGTTCAAATTGATCACAGTCCGTCAAATGGAGATACCCCTGAACGCGAAAAGTGACAGTCTCTTTAGTAGCGCGTATAGCCACCTTGAGCTTGCACACAGGCCGTGCAACGTGGCCTCATTGAGTTCACTAGAGTCTGAAAGACTGCCTGAGGCAACTGGTTCCGCTCAAACACCAATCTCTATTCCAATTGTGCAAGTGTGAGTGGCTGTCTACCTTGCCCCAATCCTTCGTCCAATTTCGTCCCAGAATGTTCAAAGGGAGCCATATCCGGGAAAGAGACGGTCATGGAAAAATGTTAACGTTGTTCTGAGCCAGATGATCCATCAACACCCTCGCTGTGTGAGGGCTGCTGGCGTTGTTGACGTGTCAAAACTGGCCCCACATGTCGGCAGTGGATTCCAGCAGACCGAAGACGACGCCTAATCGTTATCGCTGGACATTGCTCCACTTGACCCAAGAACTAAGGCTGCTGTTACTGTTTCTGCTTGAGTTCGTTTCTTTAGATGAGTGACCCGGATGAACCGATCTTGCGTATGAGTTGTCACTCGTTGCCGTCCGGTACGGGGACGATCAGCAGCAACCCCGGTTTGTTGATGACGTTGAGCAAGTCGTGTAATGTGGTAAGATGACAGCCCAATTGCCTAGCTACAGCGGTTGCAGAGCTATCTCCGTGCAACTTTCCAATGGCCACTCCCCTCTGCTCAGTCGTTAGTCTAGGCATCGTTTGTGTGGCGTGTACTCCTCCTAGCGTCAATACTGAACTTTATTTTGACACAAGCCTTTATAAAGAATACCTCTGAGTGAAGTGCATGCTTTCCATCCAGAACCGTCGACGCACGTGCTAAAATTATGGTTTTGCTGCACTGTTGGTGTGTTTGTGCGAATGGTTCGTATGGACGTCAAACTGCATGACATCATCTCATCTGGGATCATTACGTCACGTTACCATGAAAGTTCCATAAACATGAACGCTTACCTTCATGAAATTTCATTTTTCGAAACTTGCGTTTCTTTTGCTGTTCAGTATATATGCACCATATCATGGCAATGGCATAATATATGTATCATATCATGGTAGTGGTATTTGTAGCGGCACGCCTTTTTGATAGCGCTTCAGAGTTGCCTCCCTTTTGTATTTGTTTTGACTTCCGGTCATGTATTCGAGAAAGTCGTGTAATGTTCTGAGCGAATAATGATGGAGCCTAGCTTTGCTAGAATGCTCGAGAACTGTACCTCTACAGCTACAACTACAACTACAACTACCTCAACCTATACAACTACAACTACGCACCGAAGACCCGGGTTCGATTCCCCACATGGGTACAATGTGTGAAGCCCATTTCTGGTGTCCCCGCCGTGATATTGCTGGAATATTGCCATAAAAGCGGCGTAAAACCATACTCACTCACTCACTCACTTTCACTTATGTCATTGAAATATCTTCTGTCTCTTTGGCTACTATTGTGATACCACTACCACTACAGCTACCTCTTCCTCTACCACTACAACTACCACTACCCGACACAGGTTTAATGAGTGAAACCCATTTGTTGTGTCCACCGCCGTGATATTGCTGGAACATTGCTAAAGGCGGCGTAAAATTAAACTCATTCACTCACTCACTTTCACTTATGTCATTGAAATATCTTCTGTCTCTTTGGGTACTATTGTGATAGACAAGGCCCAGGAAAAACATGGCAAATATGCGGAAATATGCGAATGTCACGCTTGCCCAACAAGTACCAAGTCGTTCGACTCTACATTGCACTTCGGTTTGGTATTTTCACAATCTATTGACTGACATTGGGTGTGTACCTGGGTTTGCTGTCAGGAAGGACCTTCTGATACTGACAATATTATTTATTTATTTATATATTTATTTATTTAGCTACTTATTTTAATCTGTAAAAATACTAATAACTTCAAGGAAATGAGCACAAATGGGGTTGAACAAACAGAGTAGCACAATATCCGTCAATATCGAAGGGAGATAATTTTGTGACCCCACCGAATTTTCCAAGACATTAACACTATGATGTCTTTCAGTGGCATTTAGAAGTTGTACATTGATGTCCAAGATATTTTTATGGATTAAAGTTCTTTCTAATTTGTTTCATCATTATGTAATTAACACTTCAACCTCACTTATACTGTACTCTCCCAAGTGTACTGTGATGTCACTTGCATTGTGACGTCATAACTCAGTTATGGCGTCATAGTCCTAACTGTCAGTTCACCTGATGAAGGGACCTGAAATGGTCTCGAAACGTCGTGAGGGAAATTAGAAAGAAGATTAACACTAGTTGATATTGAAATAATGATAGTTAATGCCTGATATTGGCATCTTGTTCCAAGCGAAGTCACAATATGAGACTTGTACTTGGCCGTAGTGTGAGTGTATGATTTGCCCTTCATTCCCAGTCAATCTAAATTCTGTCCATCTTTGTCGCTTAATGTGGTTCCATATGTACCAATTGGACGTCATTGCTGCACATACCACTTGACACCAGACACCGGAAGTCAGGCGCCATGCTTGTTTACGTTGGTATGCAAATTAGCTGCGACGTCATATGGCAAAGTGATTGATAAAAGTCCGTCATTCACCAAATGATTTACATATTTCTATTACTATGAACCGGCCCTTTTATTAAATTTCTATCCATTTCAACCATCGTTACGACAAACTGTAAACATGTTCACTTGGCTCAATACATATAACTGAGTGTTCGGAGTCAATTTCAAGCGACTGAATTGACGTCTGTTCATAAAACATGGAAATCACCACACACCAGTGGTAAACCCGATCGAGAACAGCGCTGGCATTGATTCCAAAGCAGGCCAATAAACGACACCACCAACAGGTTACTGGCCTGTGTTATTGAAACATCATTCAAGCCTTGCTTAAATTATCAGCCACTGCATTGTGCGATCAGATTCGATGATACCGCGATGTAGCTCAAATAATGTAGACTGCGGCGTAAAACAACATGTATAGGTCCGTATCCTATTCTCGCGGGTTTCCTATTCTCGCGGTAAACACGATTTCTGCCGAAATCGCCGATGCGCGACACTTTCATCACCGACTGGTAACTAGGAAGTGGACCAAGTCTGTAAGTGATCAAAATCTTGCAGTGTCACGAATATTGGGGATTTTATACCAACTTGGACATATCATTACTTTTTCGCGCCCTTTCCGGCAGGATTGCTCTTACATACACTCAATAACGTTAATTCCTGGTAATACCGCGAGAATGGGAGAAGCCTCGTTTCGTCAATGGCGGATCGTATTGTTTATCACCGGGCTCACGAGTGGTAATTCACCTGATGGATCTAGCAGCTGATAGATGTAGATGATAGAGGAGAAGACCCATCATTTAAAAACAACAAGCATTCATACGATAAGAATTGTTTGTGTTATTTTTTCAGCCCATATCCGTAAGTACCGCGAGAATAGGAAACGCCTTCCTACTAACTATTACAATTGATACTTTGGGACAATTGATATGATTGTATTTCAATTCGGTACAATAATTAATGTTTACATACTCCTCTGCAGTGTTGTAATATTTCATGCTCTAAAATACCTCCTCCGTGGTGTAGTGGAAGCGTAAGCCCGGAAAGACAAAGGTCAGTGGTTCGATCCCGGCCGTTCCATGGGACAGGGGGCGGTGGGGTAGCCTAGTGGTTAAAGCGTTCGCTCGTCACGCCTTAGACCCGGTTTCGATTCCCCAAATGGGTACAATATGTGAAGCCTATTTCTGGTATACCCCTGCCGTGATATTGCTGGAATATTGCTAAAAGCGGCGTAAAATCATACTCACTTGTCACTCGTTGCGCCGAAGACCCGGGTTTAATTACCCACATGGGTACAATGTGGGAAGCCCATTTCTGGTGTCCCTCGCCGTGATTGCTGAATCTGAACTCACTCACTCCACTCACTCACTCACTCAAGGGATGTTGGTGTCGGAGGCAGTATCTCAGTGGGATAGATCTATAAAACCGTCATAAGTCCGTACTTGTACAAGCATCAGCTGACGTATGCAGACATACGTATATACTTCGGCGTAATATAACTCTAAGTAATAACGACGTTAAATCCCTGTTCACCTCATCTCACGCTGACAAGCCATCAGTTTCTTTTCAAATATGTCTGATGAGTAATTTATTTATACTTTTATCCTTGTTCCTTCTGCAAAGAGCTAGCATCAAAGCACTCTCACCTAATTATTAACACAACAGTGAACTTCAATTTCCCAGTGAAAGTATATATAACCTTTGCCACCATAATATGTAATAAGATAAACGCAAACTATTCCATTCCCGACGTTTCTTTCCACAATCAATGTTTATCTAGAAAAAAATGCATTTTCACTTTTCTAAGAGGGTATCTTGCCATTCATCCACAGGAGGACTGTGGGGTAGCTGAATGGTTAAAGTGTCTGCTCGTCACGCAGAATACTTAGGTTTGATTCCCCACATGGGCACAATGTGTGAAGCCCATTGCTGGTGTCCCCCGCCGTGATATTGCTGGAATATTGCTAAAAGCAGCGTAAAACTAAACTCACTTTCTCACTCATCCACAAGACGGGAACCATTAAACAATTGTATACAATATATAAAATATGTACACAACCTGTCTGACATTTTCCCCACTGAGATCTTCTCTGCCACAAAACATCGAATTGCAACTGGAAATTATTGGCTGTTAAAAACATGTTAAATGTGGCTGAAGATGTGTCCACTTCCCTTTAGTATTGCAGACTTTACCTCCATGAAAGCCGTGCGAAGGGATACATTGATCTTACACCAAAAGTTCAAGCAAATCCGTGTCTCAAACATTAATTAAAATCATCAATATGGTCAAAGGACTTGCGTGTATAATTAACTGACCATCAAAAACAACATTGTGATAATTGTTGAGTATTGACGGTGTGCATATAATATTACGTTTAAAGATTAACAGTCAATCATATTATACACAAAAAGTGATAACATTTTATTCAGTTGAGTCCAATATTTTAAGGAATCAATTTTCACAATTTCTAAGTAGTTCTTATATACATGTACACAACTCTTTCGCGGCTTTCGCGGTGCCACTGTGTCTGAGATTTTGAGTTGGTTCACATCGACACAAATAACCTAAACGGAGAAGCTTCACGAGACACATTTCTCAACCCGTAAGACGTGACTGCATATTATGATTATTGATCACCCTTGTTAACAAGCATGTCCTTCCATTGAAATTACTTAATTTACATCTTTCTCTGGATTTAACTGCATCACGCTTTCATGATAGAATATTTTAAACGAGACAATTTGAAGAAATTAGTTGAAGAAATAGCTGTTGGGCCACGGGGTTCCTGCCAGGCTGTGGTGACATCCCTGGTGAGCTCTTCTGCTCATTTGTTACCATTGTGAAAAGTCGTGGATGAAGTGGCACCAACACATCAGGGTCTCAGAGGTGTCCTAAGAGGCCAACCGAATAATTTTCTAGCTGAGCAAGGGGAATATGTTGGCGATAGATGATTTTTTTTTAGTAACGTCCAGACATACGCTTTTTATTCTGAAACGCTGAGCCGGAGATTTATCCAGCATGAACACTTCGTTCAATATGGAACAAGTTTTTATGGACAACAACTTCTTTATTTCGTGAGTGCGACGTTTCGATACAGATTCTTGTACCGTTGTATAGCAAGAGTGATACATGAAGTGAAGGAGCTGCATATATATACTGTATATAACAATGAAACAACATACATTGTAATTGACAAAGGAAACAACATAATTGCCATAATTGGTTAGCAGTAAGCTGAAGAAGCCAGTGAGTACACAAAGGATAGTGAATGGAAGCCAGAGATGTATAAATACAGGAGTAGTTACAATGAAGGAGATGTTTATACAATAGGTGCGATGTTTATACAATAGATTGGGCTTGGTGGAGGAGTGGATCATAAGCTGATGGAATGAAGTATCCTTGGTCACAGTTGATGGTAGAACTCCTGCAGGCCCAGAGGAAAGCAAACAATGACAATATTCGGTCACCTCCAGCCTTTGGCATCTACACGTCACAACCAGTACGAATATTTCAGAAAGCATCAACCGTCTCTTGCCTGGAAGTTGTTGCAACAGTTATTTGTATCTCTGTTTTATACAATTAATAAATACCCCTTCTATGCTATGAGGAGGCTTTATTCTGCTTATCTTGACAATCTGAAATCCGAACGTGTTGTCCAATGAAGGTCAGATGGTTCCCTCCAGGCGGTGTAACATGAAATGGTTACCCATAATATTTGTTAACAGTTGTTTGATCCGAGTTATCACACTGAAGGTCATATGAAAACATTCAAAGAGTTTTGTGGCAGACGTGGAGCACATTTGGAAAATTTGACGTAACCCTGATCGTGTTTGTGATGGGTCCACAGGCGGGGTGGGTAAATCTCATTATTTCGCGATCACCTGGTATCATGATATGCTTGTGGTATAGTCGTACAAGGGCCTGTGGTTTGGGGAATATTTCCTTTAATTATAGAAATGATCTTTGTCGCGTTTATTTACACACTTTGTAAAGATGTCTGGTTATTTTCGTGCCCCATTCAGATGGAGTTTACAGTAGTTTGAAAGGAAGAGAAACTTGATAAGTGACTTATTGTCCCCTAAATTCCCATTGTAGTCACCCAGACTAACCTGTTTTCTTGTGTACACACTTACAAGATAGATCAATCTGTGACATTGCCACTGAGTGAGATGAAATGTATTTTGCAGACAGGCTACAACTTGTCTGGTCCCGATAACAACTGGCCCGATCACACATGGTGATGGTTAAGGAAACATATTTGATGGGTCTTAGTAACTTGTTTGATGGCCTGCCCTGGACATTCGTATTGGTCAGTTCTTAACAAGCATGGATACTGGGGATTTGTTCTTTCTGCCCTGGACACTTGTATTAGTCAATTCTTAACAATCATGGCATACAGGGGACAACGTTCCAATAATTATAAAACATCGAGAAGATTCGAGCAGAATTGTCTGTTTAAATTTTGACCAATGTGTAATTTCCGCCTCTAAAATAGTATTCTGGTTGCTGAAGTAGGTCATCCTCGTTAGAGGGAGTTCGTTATTTTTATTCTTCTACATATTATCTGTCAAGCTCAAGCAATTTGGTTTTGCTATGTTCCTTTCTCACGATTCCTATTATTGACCTTTTATCTGGGCACCCTAAAAACCCGAAAAATCTACAATAAATGCATCAAACACTTCAGGAAACAAAATATGCAAGAAATATTTTGTGTGTTTGAGATTGATAGAAGTCACTACCCACCCCCTTTCAGATGACGTAATCATAAGGAAATAACTTATTCTAATGTTTTCACTTATTCATACATGATGCCAAGGGTTCAAACGAAACACTGAATGGTCACACAAGTGTCAGCGCACAATATATTGTGAACAGTACCAGCTTGAATATCTGGACACAATGTTTTAGGAAGATTGAAATGGGGGCGTCCTTAAAAACAGCCCTGGACTAAATATAAATTAAGCAATCCAAATCTTTGACTGTTGATTATGACGGGAAGTCATCCAAGTGTCAGCTCACAATATATTGTAAACAGTACCAGCTTGAATATCTGGACACAATGTTTTAGGAAGATTGAAATGGGGGTGTCCTTAAAAACAGCCCTGGACTAAATATATATTAAGCAATCCAAATCTTTGACTGTTGATTATGACGGGAAGTCATCCAATACTATACTGAAGATATTTTATATGATATACTCTGAGGGCATACCATTATGCAAGAGGTACCAAATGACAGATCGTTTGTCATTTTCTGCAGTTTTGTTGGAAATATTATACCCCAAAGTGTTGTGATGACTAATATCTCGTTAACAACAACCACATAGGTGAAATTTTGGATATCACTTTGTTAAAGATTCCTTCAAAATGAGTGAGTGAGTGAGTTAAAATTTATAGTCACATCGGCAATATTTCAGCCATATTTTGACTTAAAAAGTTATAAATTAACAATAAACACAATTACGTTATAAAACACCTGTCGACGAAGGACAGCAAAACAACTAGATGATCACAGGGATAAATTTAAGACTAGTAATTAAATCTAAAATATGTTACTTTTAAATGACAATACAATATAAAAACCGGCTATAGATTGCCAACAACTGAAGGTAGATCACCATACTAGGGACCATGGGGACTTACAGTACATTTGCTTCCTGCATGGACCCTAGCTGGATTTACACCATCCCTTCAGCCGTTAGCAATTTAGCAAATCTAGCCATACATTAAAAGAACAGGTATTCTACGATTAAAAAAGTGGAACGTTTTAATTTACTTCGAATGTTTTGGGACTTACATACCCTCTCAGGAGGACAATAATTTTACAGTACTTTAACCTCCCTCGAGGATACAGCCACTAACAATCTTAGTTACTAATTCAAACTTCCAATCTTAAAATATTTATGTATTTACAAATCATTTAACAAATCTAATTCTTTCTAAAAATGAAATAATTAAATGAGAACTGATACTATTAAAAAATCCTTCATAGTTCGTGATTTAAAATATTTATCCCCTGTGATAGATTATTCAACAGGGTCAAGCAATGACTTGAAACTAGAAATTGAGAAACTAATTGGAAATTTTTCCGTTTTACCTTACTGTCCTTAGTCAAATCACAATAGCACAGCCACATGAAATAACAATTCCCATAATTTCTACCCTCATGCCTTTGACAAGTAATCGTATTGAGAAACCGTGTAACCTCATTTATGTGATACTCAGCCTCTATCTGACTGATGTTGTTGTGTATATTGGTGTAAGCGAGAGATCCGGGCAAATGGCACATCTATCAATTTGTTTTAATCTTTTTAAACTGAGACTAGCACAGGTGTCTTTCATATTTTATATTTATTCACTGGCTATTCTGGATTAGAACCATTTGCTGTATGTATGCTGTAAATATACAGTTGAAAACAAGTAGGGGATATTCAATATACAGGTCTCACAACTTTCAGTATTTTATGTCTTCAGTGAGACAGGAGGTTTGTCTGTGTAACTGGGACGTATAGCTTAGATTTGCATTTGTTGAACGTCAGATGACCATAGGATTTGATAGATGACTGGCCGAAGCGTCCTACTGTCCATCACGTCATTTACCATGAAAAGTCAAAATCATTAATTTCAAAACAATCCCGGATTTTACGAATCACATTCCTTAATCCAACTTCCAATGCAAACTTGGTTCATTTTATCTAAGCAGGCCAAAGCTCACTGAGAGCGGCCGTAGGTTGTTGACGGTGACTTACGCTCCCAGACATTTTCGACCGAGTGCTGGTCATAGTAAGGTGGTTCTGTTCTAATGTTGGAGGTAACAATACATGCCACATGTGCTCTTGCGTTGTCAACCTGAAACACCAAATGACGTCCATGTCGGCGTGCGAATGGCACCACGCTTACCTCTAGTACTGCCCAGTACTCCAGTACTGTCCATAATATTAAACATGTAGAGGTATTCTACCAGTCACAGTGTTCCCACCAAGGACAATTGCTGAGTTACAAGAAACGATCATTCTGTCCAATGTTAACAGTGTGAAAACACACATTCCGTCTACAGCACACCCTGCTGTGCCTGTCAAGGAGTGAGATAGTTTAGTTTTAAGCCGAATTTAGCAATATACCAGCAATATCATGGCCGGGGAAACCAGAAATGGGCTTAACACATTGTACCCATGTGGGAAATCGAACATGGGTCTTCGGCGTGACGAGCAAACATTTTAATCACTAGGCTACCCCACTGTCCCGCCTGTCAACAAAGTAAACCTTGATTCATCTGAAAACATAACGTTTTCCCACCGACGATTAGTACAACACTGCCCCTATTGACGCCAACGACGTTCTGAGGTAACGTGACGGTCTGTCAATCGTGTGATAACATGTAGACGTCGGCATGCATATTCCATCAGTGCAACCGATTACTCCACTATAACACCTTTAGCTCTGTGAAGCTCATCTCCGATTTGAGAGTCACTTTGACCACGGTTTCCTCACCCAGTTGTTCGGATGAAGGGATGTGCGCCAGCTGTAGCGCTTGGAGGAGCAGAGCAACGTCTGTCATCAACCTTATTTGTCTTTTGATATGATGATCGCAATCTGGTAATTACTGACTGTGAAAAGTTAAGATCTCGTACAACAATGCTGTCTTGTTCCCCCAGGCCAATTGCATGAAGTTGTTGTTTAAAACAATATCGGAATAACTTTCAGTCTGCTTTTTATCACTGATATTACAACAAAAATCTGAATGAAAAACACTTTCACTGAAAATTCAGAAATATTCACCAACTTGGTTTACGTGCATCACAACGACACTTGCTTTGGCGTAATTTTTAACGAAATCCATAACATATGAATGGAATAATCATTTTCCATATTATAAAACTTAAATCATATGTACTCTAAATTGGAATATCCCCGACTCTTTTAAAGAGTATAGAAAATGTCAATGGCAGAAAATACTTTTCTGTTATCCGCTGAAAGAGACCAATATGGGAGTGTGGTGAAATTATGGGAGAAAATAATACGAATGGATTAGTGAACATCAATAATGAAACCAGGTGCACCGAAGTCGGTAATCATGTCCTGCCCGACCGGTGGCACCAAGTAAAAAGCATCAAATGATCACTTTCATTGACCTGACTTATTGCCTCTTACGGTCCACGAGAAAAGGTGCCACACAACTCTTACTTAAAAGAAGTTTAATCAGGGTTATGATATTCAAGGCCTCACTAAAGCTTTCGTACAGCGTATGTACGAATCACTGACAACAATGATGTCGGATGGAATTCCCTGGTTTGACTTGTATCTTTTTGTCGTCGTGTTTTTTCAGGTGAATAATTGCCTTGCCTTTGCATTTTGTCTGCAACACGATTGCCACCAGTAGGCACTTATAAACACAACGCTTAAAACTCAATTGTTGACAGGTTGTGTTGACAGTTAACCGATGAATAGAATTAAGAGTTTCTGGCATTGACGTTTTGAATTTGCTGTTACCGTTTTGACTCTCCCGGGTTGGAGACCGGTCAGACAGGTCGCTGTCATATATACAGTATAGTTGGAATCGGCCGAGTGCCAATAAACAAACTTCATCCATGTCGCATGCTGCTCGTATCACTATTAGGCTTGACATGTCCGAATAAAACACAAGACACAGATGTTGAAACCCTGTTTGTTTGAAAACTTTATAATCAGACTGACAAAGCAAATACAGCATCAGGAAATCTTTGAAGTCACGAAAGAGGTTTACCAAAGCTGACTACCTTCGTCTTGTGGAAAACGATTATTTTTTTATCACAAGGGGTAGTCATTCTGGAAGGTCACACAATGGCATCGCGACATGAGTCATGTAGTTTGCCAGACACCACACAAACCCAGACGTGTCCAAGAAAAGATCGTGAAATAACTGTATATATAACCCAGAGTGGTGGTTTATAAGTACGCAGACATACAACACCCGATAACAAGCCTTTGAGGTGGCATTGAAACTCGCCAGCCACACGCTTCCTGTTGAAGTCCCTTTGTTGATGTAATCCAATCTGGCCCTGTTAATGTACTGTTTCCACAGCACCCTACACTAGCAGACACAGGAACCGACTCAACGGCCGTCTAGATCAGGTCAGGTCAATGAAAACATGACACTGAAATGGAACAGAAATAAAACTTCATCTGAGATAAGGGCTTTGGGTATCTCACTGTGGCCTGTCTGGACCTCGATCATCTCGGGTACGTTGACAGAGTAACGAATTTGATTTCTTTATGTGTTTAATGCTGTAATGGCAATAACGTATGGAAACACATATCAACCAGATGTTATTTTCTGATTTGGATGAAGGGATTCTTCAGAGGTACTCAAGCAATGTGAACCTACATTTCGATTACAGTCAAGTCAATCAATTCGTGGTGAGGCAGGGAACGCACATGAGAGGTAGGAGGAGGTCAGGGTAGCCTGGCTTAACCATTCTGTGTTTCTATGGTTGATGCTATATTCTTATCCTTTGTCCGTCAGCACCATACCTGTATTCGCCAGTATGGATTTTCCTCTCACATTAAACGGACTCACAGAAATAAACGACGGATGGTCGAAACCAGCTCCTTGATTCACTTACGAAAATTACCTGTATCCAGTTGCTTCCCTGAAGAAACCAATGATCGTTATTATCCCCAGATTCGTCCTAAGAATATTTTTCTTGGTGAGTGAGTGAGTGAGTGAGTATGGTTATACGCCGCTTTTAGCAATATTGCAACAATATCACGGCAGGGGACATCAGAAATGGGCTTCACACATTGTACCCATCTGGGGAATCGAACCCGGGTGTTCGGCGTTACGAGCGAACGCTTTAACCACTAGGCTAAACCATAGACCCTTTTCTTGGTCTGTCAACACCACACCAGTACTGTGGATTTTACCGTAATGTTGAACGTCAAATATATTAATAAATGGCTTTATCACATCAGTCGTTTTCCCCACATGAAGCTGATATACCATGGTGTAACTGGAATAGTGTCGAGAACGACTGACTGACACTCATCTAAACACTGGCAATAATTAACAGCAGTCATGAACTTGAAGTGTCAATTTTCACACCACTCTACAAGGAGCAATCATGTTTTAGTGGCACAGATGTGTCTCCTTAAAATGACAGCTCTTGTACACGTATAGGGGTTGTTATAATAGTATAGTAAAACTCATTATAAGGATGCAACTCACTACCAATCATTCCAGTCTATTCATGGGAACAAAAAAATAATTCTAAATGACACTCCAGTTGGAGCAGATTTATCGAGCGTGTATCCCTTGGATTGAAAACAATTATATTTGAAATGCTTATTAGTGGGACATCTTGATGTTCAGTTAGATACATCAGGATTCCCATCAGTCTCTCTTTTTACGTGTGGTTAGAATTCAGTATGATTTTATCTCGACAATATAATTCTTTGCGAATACAGAGCCACTTTCCCTTAAAAATGATTTAAGCTGCTTCAGGCAAAATTGTTTTTTTTGACACAATTATATCTCCACTTCTCTACTTTGTAACATGGCATAGGAATTGAGAATTTAATGTTGTAAAATTAACCGTGGTTAATGTCGGAAGATATGCGATTAGTTTTACAAATAGTCTGTGGGGTGGCTGAGGCGAACTGCATGGGGTGCCATGGCGTAAATGGTTCTAATTGTTTTATTTAGCATTATCCTACAGTCATTCACTGCAACCCTGACAACACCCGAAGTCAGTTGTACACCACGGTTAGCCCCAACATTATCTCGCAGATGTCTAAGTAGAATAGTACAGCATTGTCCTCATCTAACCTTTCCGCAAGTAGGATTTGATAGCTCAAAAAACTGATGGGATCACCTTGCCATCTCGAAGTTCGAACATTTCACAGCTATCCCTAGGCCTTGTATCAAGTTTGAAAGAAAAACGTCTTTATCATGTTTCAAGGTCTTTGGCAAACGGAAGCTGATAAGTCACAGGAAGCGCAATCTGAATGATATGATTTGGAAGAATTTTAAAGTGATACGTTCGTTTACAACTGTGTTATGTTTAGTTCAATATTTCAAGTAATCAATTTTCACAAACTTTTAGTGGTTTTTGAAGTACATAATTCTTTCGAAACTTTCACGGTGCCACGGTGTCTAAGAGTTTCAGTTTAGTAACTTCAACATAAATACCACAAGCAAAATGGCTTCACGAGAATGTTTCTGCACAACACATATCTCAATCCGAAGACGTGGCTGCATATTATGATTATTGATCGCCCTGTTAACAAGCATGTCCTTCCATTGAAATTACTTAAATTACATCTTTCTCTGGATTTAACTGCATCACGCTTTGATGATAGGAGATGTTGAACGAGACAATTTGAAGAAATTACTTGAAGAAATTGCTGTTGGGCCATGGGGTTCCTGCCAGGCTGTGGTGACATCCCTGGTGAGCTCTTCTGCTCATTTGTTATCATTGTGAAAAGTCGTGGATGAAGTGGCACCAACACATCAGGGTCTCAGAGGTGTCCTAAGAAGCCAACCGTTTAATTTTCTAGCTGAGCAAGGGGAATATGTTGGCGATAGATGATTTTTTTCAGTAACATCCAGACATATGCATTTTATTCTGAAACGATGCGCCGGAGAATTATCCAGCATGAACACTTCGCGTTGTTTTTCTAACTATCAGGTGGTAGAACTCCTGCAGGCCAAGAGGAGAGCAAACATTGACAATATTCGGTCACCTCCAGCCTTTGGCATCTACACGTCACAACCAGTACGAATATTTCAGAAAGTATCAACCGTCTCTTGCCTGGAAGTTGTTGTAACAGTTATTTGTATCTCTGTTTTATACAATAAATAAATATCCCTTCTATGCTATGACGAGGCTGTATTCTGCTTATCTTGACAATCGGAAATCCGAACGTGTTGTCCAATGAAGGTCAGATGGTTCCCTTTCAGGCGGTGTAACATGAAATGGTTACCCTTAATATTTGTTAACAGTTGTTTGATCAGAGTTATCACACTGAAGGTCTTATGAAAACATTCAAAGAGTTTTGTGGCAGACGTGGAGCACATTTGGAAAATTTGAGGTATCCCTGATCGTGTTTGTGATGGGTCCACAGGCGGGATGGGTAAATCTCATTATTTCGCGATCACCTGGTATCATGACATGCTTGTGGTATAGTCGTACAAGGGCCTGTGGTTTGGGGAATATTTCCTTTGATTATAGAAATGATTTTTGTCGCGTTTATTTACACACTTTGTAAAGATGTCTGGTTATTGTCGTTCCCCATTCAGATGGAGTTGACAGTAGTTTGAAAGGAAGAGAAGCTTGATAAGTGACTTATTGTCCCCTAAATTCTCATTGTAGTCATCCAGACTAACCTGTTGTCATGTGTACACACTTACAAGATAGATCAATCTGTGACATTGCCACTGAGTGAGATGAAATGTATTTTGCAGACAGGCTACAACTTGTCTGGTCCTGATAACAACTGTCCCGATCACACATGGTGATGGTAAAGGAAATATATTGGATGGTTCTTAGTGACTTGTTTGATGGCCTGCCCTGGACATTTGTCAGTTCTTAACAAGCATGGATACTCGGGATATGTTCTTTCTGCCCTGGACACTTGCATTTGTCAATTCTCAACAATCATGGCATACAGGGGACAACGTTCCAATAATTATAAAATTACTGCTGGTTGCTGAAGCAGGTTATCCTCGTTAGAGAGAGTTCGTTGATAACATCTCATCTGTCAGGGATTTAATGGGTGATAATCATATGTAGAGTCACCAAGAAAACGATACAAATGCAGTTATTTTTATGTTTTATTCTTCTACATATTATCTGTCAAGCTCAAGCAATTTGGTTTTGCTATGTTCCACTCTCACGATTCCTATTGTTGACCTTTTATCTGGGTACCCTAAACAACCTGCAAATTCTACAATAAATGCATCAAACACTTCAGGAAACAAAATATGCAAGAAATATTTTGTGTGTTTGAGATTGATAGAAGTCACTATCCACCCCCTTTCAGATGACGTAATCATAAGGAAATAACTTATTCTAATGTTTTCACTTATTCATACGTGATGCCAAGGGTTCAAACTAAACGCTGAATGGTCACACAAGTGTCAGCTCACAATATATTGTAAACAGTACCAGCTTGAATATCTGGACACAATGTTTTAGGAAGATCGAAATGGAGGTGTCCTTAAAAAACAGCCCTGGACTAAATATAAATTAAGCAATCCAAATCTTTGACTGTTGATTATGACGGGAAGTCATCCAATACTATACTGAACATATTTTATATGATATACTCTGAGGGCATACCATTATCCAAGAGGTACCAAATGACAGATCGTTTGTCATTTTCTGCAGTTTTGTTGGAAATATTATACCCCAAAGTGTTGTGATGACTAATATCTCGTTAACCAAATGACCCACAAATGTGAAATTTTGGATATGACTTTGCTAAAGATTCTTTCAAAATAAAATTTGAAGGTTTTCAAACATTGTACATCGAGAATACAGTTAGTGTACGTACTTTTTGATCGACCCACGTATCTTCTAACCCCGGTTCGTGCTTGAACTAGACGATGGGTAAAAATGGATATTCTGGAGTGAAACCAAACTGTAGGAATTTGTGGAATGATAATAATGCTATGAAGAAATTTCCTCAACTGACTGCCTCAATGCAAATTTGTTTGAATACAATACGTTTTACTGTGCACTAAAGAAGGATTACAATACATGCTCTCGCTATTGTACATTGGACAGGATGCATACATGTAGTTAAAAGAAATAGAGTTGAAATATGATATATGTCATGTAGTCATGCGCCATTATAATTGAAGGATGAAAAATCATGCCCTTTACGCTGCGGCATTAAGTGATTTATCTAACTATTGCGTGTTTATTGTATGTGATTCTTGCTACATGCGTTATTCTGTGTCTTTCACAAGCTTAATGTAACAATATATTAGAAGGCTTTTTGTTAGTGGATATCTCGTAATGACTTGAAACTAGAAATTGTGAAACTAATTGGATATTTTCCCGTGTTACCTTATTGTCCTTAGTCAAATGACAGTGGCACAGACACATGAAATAACAATTCCCATAATTTCTACCCTCATGCCTTTGACAAGTAATCGTATTGAGAAACCGTGTAACCTTATCTATGTGATACTCAGCCTCTATCTGACTGATGTCGTTGTGTATATTGGTGTAAGTGAGATCCGGGCAAATGGCACATCTATCAATTTGTTTTAATCTTGTTAAACTGAGACTAGCACAGGTGTCTTTCATATTTTATATTTATTCACTGGCTCTTCTGGATTAGAACCATTTGCTGTATGTATGCTGTAAATATACAGTTGAAAACAAGTAGGGGATATTCAATATACAGGTCTCACAACTTTCAGTATTTTATGTCTTTAGTGAGACAGGAGGTTTATTAGTGTAACTGGGACGTATAGCTTAGATTTGCATTTGTTGAACGTCAGATGACCATAGGAATTGATAGAAGACTGGCCGAAGCGTCCTACTGTTCATCACGTCATTTACCTTGAAAAGTCAAAATCATTAATTTCAAAACAAACCCGGATTTTACGAATCACATTCCTTAATCCAACTTCCAATGCAAACTTGGTTCATTTTATCTCATTCTTCCTGCAAAGCAGGCCAAAGCTCATTGAGTGAGTGAGTGAGTGAGTTTAGTTTTACGCCGCTTTTAGCAATATTCCAGCAATATCACGGCGGGGGACACCAGAAATGGGCTTAACACATTGTACCCATCTGGGGAATCGAACCCGGGTGTTCGGCGTTACGAGCGAACGCTTTACACTGGAAAAAAAATCCATCTTTCCAAGCTTGGAAATGTCTTGGAAAGATGATGTTTCCAAGACATTTCCAATTTTGGAAAGATGATGTTTCCAAGACTTTCCAATTTTGGAAAGATGATGTTTCCAAAAATTTCCAATCTTGGAAATATCCTCAAGGGGAGATAACTGGTGGGTGATGGTAAATTATTGTTCTGCATGGGCTAATTGCAATGGTGGCATGGGGCGGCATGAGTGTTTCATGGGGTCGTTAAGGCGACTGGCGGTAGTCTTTGATGTTTGGTGTTGTTTTAGTAATGATTGTTTAAGGGTTAACGAAAGGATTATCGACTTGACTAGTCGAAATTGCAGTGAACACATTTTAAGTGTTCAATGTTGTGGGTGAAAAGTGAATTTGTCACGTTGAGTTTAAATATGTATCATCATAAGCTTATATCTAGTCAGTGAGAGTTAATTTCGTACAAGGGCCACCTACCCGTTTTACAATTATAAAGATGAAAATACAATCCAGCGCCATATATAATATTAAGCTATATGCTAACGTGTACAATGTCTCATTTAATCTTATACTCTATATCAAAAACTTCGCTCTTTTGTCAATGTTTCACATGGATTATTTATGTAGTATTGTGGGAGAAGGCTTTTCTCAGATCACAGTAAAATGAACATTCAATAAAGAATTGGTACTCTGATTCAATGGTAAAGTACAATACACAGAGGGTAGAATCACTCATGTTGTTTTATATTTACTTTTCGCCCTTATTCCAACATTAAAGGATGGTCTGAACAACGAAACTTACTCAAAGCAAAACGAATCGTTGCGTTGCTGTCAATCGTTGCGTTGCCGTCCTGGGGGTCGAGTGATGGTGTCACCATGCACTAATTTCCACCGGACCCGCAGTTCGTGCTAAATCATTTAGTAAATGGGTTATGTTTGTGAGTGCGAAGCGAGCGTTGTGGAAGCTTGGAACGATATCTTAAATTTGTCCAGATCGCTTCACGGAAGTTAAAGAATCAAACTACTTCTACTACTTGTAGTACAATATATATATGATTGATGACCAAAAATATTTTCCATGACACAACTTGAAGCATAAAGATTTCTTTCTCGGAAGCGAGGTCGTGGTGGAAGTGACAATAATATTGTAAGTAGTGTTATATTGACACTCACCTCGCTTCCTCGAGAGAAATTGTTATGATATAAGATATGTCACGCAAAATCCTATTGACATCAATCAAATACATATTGTAATTATCAGTAGAAAGTAGTTTTGATTTTGTAACAACTCGGTGAAACAAACCTAAATAGCATTTATTCTCAGACTCGCGGATGTTCGCGACAGGGCGCTGCCATTTTAATAATCGTAACATGACGGGCTAAAGTCTGTTAAAGAATTAATGAGATTATGGTTTGTTTTCATCAAGTTAGAAAAGCAAAACTACTTTCTACTCGTAGTTAAATATGTATTGGAATCATGGCCAACAGGATTTGGCATGACACAACTTATAACATAACGATTTCTTCCTCGGAAGCGAGGTGGGGGTCGAAGTGACATACTGCGCAATAAATATCTTGCTACATTCCCCATGGTTAATGTCCACTCACCAGTATGTAGATACTAGTCAACGTGCGTCTTTCTATTTGGTCTTATAATCCTAATTAGTTTATTATCATACTTATGTGCATTTTGAAACTAAATAAAAATCAGGCGATCTGCCTTTACTTATAACTTGAATATCTAGACATTGTAAATCATAATTCGCACACACGCCCTAGTGTATGTTGTCTGTCTCATTACTTCACGACGAAATCATGGATTCTGTGGAATGCTGCGACAAATGAATAAAACAAAATGCAATTATTAAAACTAAAACAGGTAGTTATAATGATGTCAGGCTATTACTTTGTTCGAGGAATGTATCCATCAATATCCACAAAAACGAGCCGTATGCCATTCACCTGCAGCTGTTCCAAATGATGTGTCTTTTAACAGTCTAATACATGTTCACGAAAAGTGATATATCGTTTCAGGTATTTTACATAGGTATATAGTCTCATTGGTCACCCAAGATAGCACACCTGGCCACTAATTGCATAATGTCCGCCATTCTTTACAAAAAAGTAATTTAGTTAGCCAATAATGAGCAATCAATCAATGTCTTGGCGGTTAATCCTTCGAAAGAAGGAAGTTGTTTTACGCAGACACAGACACGACAGAGTGTATTCAGTATTGATTAGTTAATCTACATACATAAACAATACCTTTGACAAATCCGCTGTGTAAGATAAAAGTAATTAATCAATCAGCGTGTTATCCGTTAATCCTTTGATCGATGTATATTATATTGGGTATTTACTCCAGACACAAGAAATGCAAAATGGGAACCTATGTCGGGTTATCTAAGTGGTGTTACCTGTTTTAAATTCATTAACTGACCATCAAGTGAATGATGACAAATAACATGTGTAGGTTTATACCACCTAACACGGGTTAAAACATGGGAGTATTAATTGCTGTATTGCATGTGTAAACCTATGGGCCGACACTATTTTGAGAATACGGACAGAACTTCATTGTTGCATAAGAAATACATATAAGCATTTGCTGTGTGCTATAACTGTACGTACCTATTTACCTAAGTAAATTTTCAGAGCCTTCTAGCAATGGCAAAGTGGGGTTGTTTAGTTTACAGATTCAAATGGATCAAATGTCATTTTTAATATTATACGTCATATGTTTATTGACAATGGTCCCTCGTCGTTCATGCCGATTCAACGAATCAAAAGTAAATTCATCAAGATAATCGGAGAGTGCCGAAAAGAAAGATGTGATGTTTAGTGTTGCCGAGGGACAGATACGTGATGGTTTAAATGAAACGATCTGTGATACCTGTGATTCAGAAATCCTGTGTTACCTGTGACTCAGAAATTAAATTTGTTAAAAGCTTGCTAATCTTGTACATTGTATTTCTGAAGAAGATGTCTTAGTTTCGACATGACATGTATTCTCTTGTATAATATTTAACATATCTTATTAATGACCTTCAGCTGTAAACAATTAAATATGTCCTTCTTTCAAAGGGTTAACTGCCAATAGATTGATTGCTCATTTTGGCAAGGGTGTTTTCTATTATCTACATGATAAATGATACAAATATATAAAACATAATATATACAAACTTATAAGAAGTTTATAGCACTAACACAAGCAAATTTGTTTTGAACGTTCTTGATAAATCATATTGTTAAAGGTCACATGCAACCAAAAATCAAACATAATTAAAACACAATTATCACTTATTCATGACAATATATACATTGCTGATTATGAAAAAAACATATAAACAAAATTATAAGCGTACAATCGCAAAATCAAAAGTGCAATATTTTGTACTTGGGTTTACTTCCCAAGAAACGAAGCAGCCGGGATACCGAACCCAGTCAGAGCGAGTGGGGTGTGCACTCAAGTGTAACGGCTGGTTCATTTGCAGACGCCCCTCACGGTTCATTATGTGTGTATATACCGAGATGTTGGATTTTGTAAATACATCCTCATTTTTGTGTATAACATTTTGCAATCAACAGACATCATAACATGTCATGTGTACAAGTATCACACCTGCCTGTCTGTGTAATTACATAATGTGACAGAGACCGAACGCCATTAATCAATACGTTTTGTTTATGGTGTATAGCCTGATAGGTGTTAAGTTCAAATTGCATGTGGTCAGTGATCGAAGCTGTGTATTGAACATTGTCATTAGCAGAAAGGCAGGCAGACACATAGGCGTCAATAAAACAGACACTTGTCTGCGACAACGACATATCTGTGTCACAGTTAGCTATTCTGTCAACGCTAAATAATGACATTGCTTTTGAGTATCGAACCGAGAAAGTGACTCGGTAAGAAGAACGTGGTGAAATAGACAAATGAAATTATATAAACAGTTAAATTGGTAATATACTGTCATAACATAAAAAGCTCGCGCCTGTGAAATATCAACGAAACATTTTAAAAAATAGCTCACACCAAAGCCTTCACCGAGTATTCACCGGACAACCCGCTGCGCGAACCTATCGTTTTTGTCATCGCATTATTTTTCAACTTTATAAGTTGAATTTGCATTTTGATGATTTGTTTCGGTAAATCCATACCGAAAGGTATCAGGAATCTGCAAAGTTGTGTTTTTACGTTGCATGTGACCTTTAACATAACGCTAGGAACACTACTTACATTTAAAAAAAAAAATTGTTATTTTTGTTACAATCTATTTGAGATTTGATTTTCCTTGACTTCGTTGTAGAGATTATGTCGTTCAATGTTGAGACTGTTGCTCTGCAGTCTTTTCTGACTGCATCTCCATGAGATCCATTCTCTCCTTCCCTCTTGTTCAGAATGAACATATACCGGTAACCGTTTACACATAGATATCGTCAACCACGAAAAGTAGGAAGAAACTTCATCTAACTGTGCATTTAGCACAACTGAATTTGTGGAAATAATGGTGAAAACTGTCATTTCCAAAGTTCTTATAGCAAGTTTCTGCAATAAAATGAATACCTCACAACTTGAGTGAACTAATTTATAAATCAAAGTGACTGTGTGAACTCACTAACATGGATTCAATCTCATACTGGTAGTCTGGTATACATGTCTTATTTCTTTCCTTGAGTGAACACGTTTTTTCATCTTGTAGAATCCCTTAAAACAACACCGTAGTCAAAACATCAAACGCTTTTACCTTGACCCAAATGTCTAACGTACCATTAACCTCGATAATGATACAAGAATGAATATGGGAACCCTTACTCTATGCATCGACAAGAATACCTGTCAAACAAGCATGGAGTTGCTATTGGCGTGGCGTCGTGTTCTCATTGCAGGTTTTAACATTTTCAAACGTATATAATTGTCACCACAGCGACAAACCTATTTTACAGTTGAGTAGAATGCATCCAACCTGACCTCACAATGAGCGGTGTGATAATTCAAGACATAGATAATCACAAGCATCTAGACTTGACCCTTCAAAATAACTGTAACTGGGATATTAAGATAAATTCCATTGGCTGGCTTATTATGAAATTAATCTCTTTGTATAAACTGGAATCTTTCAAATGTATATTTGTCTCTGGAATCATATCTGTGAGCTTGTGGGCTGATTACCTTGATCTAAAATGAATGTTTTATTAAAACATTCTGTAACGTTTTGCTTGTAAATGATCACATTAATCTAGATATACTTATGATTCAGTAAAAGGGAATTCATTTGAGTATCTGCTTCAATCCGCACATGTTTGGACAACACAACCAATTTTCTATTGACAAGTTAATGAGATTTTCGTGAATACGCCCATTGCATAACACCGTCATTGAGCACAAACTCAAATGGCCTCTCCCTTATGACAGGTGTTAATTGGAGAATGTATTCTACTACGATTAGTTCCCGTGAAGTAGACTTGTAAATATATAGAGTGATTACCTCCAAGACCTGGTGATCTCGAACAAAGGCCAGTCAATGTTTTAACAGGCACAAGGTTGATACAAAAGTTGAAGGGGTAAAGAAATGAAATAAGCCTAAACTGAATTTGACATTTTCATGACATAATATATTTGGTGTTGCCACAATTAATCATCAGAAGATGAAACATATCATGTGAAATATATCTCAACTATCATTTGGAGGGCCTTTAGCGATCTTCTTAAATCTGCCATGCCAACACCCCAACTAATAATAAGATACATAATTTTCAAATCATGTATGACCTATTTCAACTTATTACTGACCCTACGAAGGTCACCCAAAACTCTAGCACTTTGTTAGATATTAGTATATTAATCAATAACTCTCGTGAGAAGTAGACCGTATCATCCCCGTAGACGTTGAGTGAACACATGAATCAGTATTATTATAATCTCAGTGAGCTAAAGTCAGTAAATTAGCACCCAGATCACATTTCACAAACAATACTTCAGATTTTATAGCACCCAGTTCACTTTCTCTTATTCCCTGTCATATAGTAACAACACCGACGCAACCCATGAACGAGATTAGGACGACTGTCATTTCAAAAAAGTCATCTCACAGACACCAGTTTGTCACCAGGGGGCGTCTTTCTCAGTATCTCGTATGAGCACCACGCGCTGCAATCACTGCACGGCATCTCCTTGGACAAGAACGGATAAGACGCCGGATTCTTTCCTGGGGAATGGCTCTCCACTCCTCCTGCAGTGCAACGGCGAGCTGTTGCAGCGTCTGTGGCGGCGGGCTGACGTTGACGTACGCGTCGATCCAGAGTATCCCACAGGTGTTCAATAGGGTTGAGGTCTGGTGATTTAGAGGGTCATGGCAAGACATTGACGTTGGAATTCTGCAGAAAGTTCATTGTTGCACGTGCAGTATGAGGCCGAGCGTTGTCCCGTTGAAAAATCTGTGTCTGTTGGTCAATAATCGGGAGAAGGTGAAGCTCTAACACGTGGTTGATGTAACGTTGGGCTGTCAGGTTCCTGGAACGATCACCAAGTCTGATTTCTGGTTGTATGAGATGGTTCCCCAAACCATGACGCTTTCTCCGCCAAATCTGTCCACCTGTCGGACGCAGATGGGCGCAAAACTTTTATGACGTCTCCTATACAGACGCTGTCTTCCGTCGTGACGTTGCAAAAGAAAACGTGATTCATCAGAAAACCAGATTCGCCTCCAGTTTTGTAAAGTCCGTATCCTTACGTTGTTGCACCACCTGAGTCGTCGGCGTCGATGTAGGGGCGTAGTACAGGTCCAACAACTGGTCTACAGGCACGTAAACCCGCTTCTTTCAGACGGTTCCTAATCGTTTGAGCTGACACTCTCCTCAAACCTGGTATTTGTGTGGCAGTCACGGTTGGTAGGGCATGCCGATTACGCAGGTGATGGACCCGGATGTACCGATCTTGAAGGGGACGTGATTCTTGGCCTTCCACTTCGGGCGATCGTTGGTCAAATTGAAGTTGTTGTAGCGGCTCCAAAGTCGGGATATCGTTGTTTTGTGAACATTTAGGTGCCGTGCAACAGTTCCAAAACTTTCTCCGGCTTGAACACGACCAATGGCGATATTTCGGTCGGCAGCACTCAATCGTGGCATTTTTAACACAGCTTTTCGGCGACAAATGAATGAATATAATACGGAAGCACATGGGCTTTATACACCTCCCTACATTAACTGCCATTTCATGATTTGCATGTGTTTTTTTTGTGCGAAGTCACCATGAGGGTCATTTCATGCGTTGTGACGGAATAAGCAATAAAATACACTTATGCGTACAAATGCAGTTGTTTGGATGGTAATCTTCATTAATTACGTGTATCATTTCAATACATTCGAATAAAATTTAGTTTGGAAGCAATAACTTCATTCAAACGAATTTTTCATATCTGAGGACAGGGGTTGCGTTTCTTTTTTGACAGAGTTTAGCTTAGGTGTATGGAATTTGTATTCATACGAACATTGAAAGGGCTGGGGTGGGAGAGTTGAAATTAAACATATTTGCGCGTTTGTGGATAACAACTAAAACATACACTTGAAACTGACTTTTGAAAATGCTCGCCATACTAGCGGTAAATAGAACAGTCAACATCAATTTTTGACACATAGAACAAGAAGAATGCAGATGAGTGAAGTTAAACTAATATATAGAATTGGTTCCTAGTTGGTCGCATAGGACGGCGAATAGTAAACACCTACTCTATATCCCAACGTTGAAAAAAATTTATCACTTCACGCGTGAAACACAGTTGCATTGATATCAAGCACAAAGGGATAATATGAATATATGGCGTATTCCTGCAGTTTTCATGAATAAATATGTCACATGCAAGATACATTATCAACAATAAGAACTCTAACAGATCAAAAGATACGTCAAATAGTTTAGTCTATACACTCATGGAACATGTGTTATATTTGGGATTACACTTTCTTAGTAAAGTACAAATTCTAGTACTTTTGAGTTGAGCACCATCCGGGGTACGAACTCACACCCTCAGTCAGGCACCCTATCGCCAGCACACAAAATCAGCCTCCTAACCAACTCAGCTACCGCGACTTCCACAAAAATGGAAGTCGGACAACTGGTAATCTAGACTGCGGGCTTTGTGTACCCCTCTGATAAGTGTTAATTGGCACGGCTCCCACGGCCGAAAGCTATGATTACACAATGCCATACACTCATGGGCCGGGGATCCTTGGGGAAAAGGAGAAATTGAAAGAAGTAGTGGTAAAATCCTTCCTAAATTTCCAAAATTTCCAAGCCTTGGAAACATCATCTTTCCAATTTTGGAAATTTTTGAAATACGATCTTCCAAATTGGAAATTTTGGAAATCACCATTTTTTTTCTTGTGTGGCACAGATGTGTCTCCTTAAAAATGACAGCTCTTGTACACGTATAGGGTTGTTATAATAGTATAGTAAAACTCATTATAAGGATGCAACTCACTACCAATCATTCCAGTCTATTCATGGGAATACAAAAATAATTCGAAATGACACTCCAGTTGGAGCAGATTTATCGAGCGTGTATCCCTTGGATTGAAAACAATTATATTTGAAATGCTTATTAGTGGGACATCTTGATGTTCATTTAGATACATCAGGATTCCCATCAGTCTCTCTTTTTAAGTGTGGTTAGAATTCAGTATGATTTTATCTCGACAATATAATTCTTTGCTAACACAGAGACACTTTCCCTAAAAAATGATTTAAGCTGCTTCGGGCAAAATTGCTTTTTTGACACAATGATACCTCCACTTCTCTACTTTGTAACATGGCATAGGAATTGAGAATTTAATGTTGTAAAATTAACCGCGGTTAATGTCGGAAGATATGCGATTAGTTTTACAAATATTCTGTGGGGTGGCTGAGGTGAACTGCATGAGGTGCCATGGCGTAAATGGTTCTAATTGTTTTATTTAGCATTATCCTACAGTCATTCACTGCAACCCTGACAACACCCGAAGTCAGTTGTACACCACGGTTAGCCCCAACATTCTCTCGCAGATGTCTAAGTAGAATAGAACAAGATTCTCCTCATCTAACCTTTCCGCAAGTAGGATTTGATAGCACAAAAAACTGATGGAATCACCTTGCCATCTCGATGTTCGAACATTTCACAGCTATCCTTAGGCCTTGTATCAAGTTTGAAAGAAAAACGTCTTTATCATGTTTCAATGTCTTTGGCAAACGGAAGCTGATAGGTCACAGGAAGCGCAATCTGAATGATATGATTTGGAAGAATTTTAAAGTGATACGTTCGTTTACAACTGTGTTATGTTTAGTTCAATATTTCAAGTAATCAATTTTCACAAACTTTTAGTGGTTTTTGAAGTACATAATTCTTTCGAAACTTTCACGGTGCCACGGTGTTTAAGAGTTTCAGTTAAGTAACTTCAACATAAATACCACAAGCAAAATGGCTTCACGAGAATGTTTCTGCACAACACATATTATGATTATTGATCGCCTTGTTAACAAGCATGTCCTTCCATTGAAATTACTTAAATTACATCTTTCTCTGCATCACGCTTTCATGATAGGAGATTTTGAACGAGACAGTTTGAAGAAATTAGTTGAAGAAATTGCTGTTGGGCCATGGGGTTCCTGCCAGGCTGTGGTGACCTCCCTGGTGAGCTCTTCTGCTCATTTGTTACAATTGTGAAAAGTCGTGGATGAAGTGGCACCAACACAGCAGAGTCTCAGAAGTGTCCTAAGAAGCCAACCGTTTAATTTTCTAGCTGAGCAAGGGGAATATGTTGGAGATAGATGATTTCTTCAGTCACTTCCAGACATATGCTTTTTATTCTGAAACGATGCCCCGGAGAATTATCCAGCATGAACACTTCGCGTTGTTTTTCTAACTATCAGATGGTAGAACTCCTGCAGGCCAAGAGGAGAGCAAACAATGACAATATTCGGTCACCTCCAGCCTTTGGCATCTACATGTCACAACTAGTACGAATATTTCAGAAAGTATCAACCGTCTCTTGCCTGGAAGTTTTTGTAACAGTTATTTGTATCTCAGTTTTATACAATAAATAAATACCCCTTCTATGCTATGACGAGGCTTTATTTTGCTTGTCTTGACAATCTGAAATCCGAACGTGTGGTCCGATGAAAGTTAGATGGTTTCCTTTCTGGCGGTGTAACATGAAATGGTTACCCTTTATATTTGTTAACAGTTGTTTGATCAGAGTTATCACACTGAAGGTCTCATGAAAGCATTCAAAGAGTTTTGTGGGAGACATGGAGTATATTTGGAATATTTGAGGTATCCCTGATCGTGTTTGTGATGGGTCCACAGGCGGGGTGGGTAAGTCTCATTATTTCGCGATCACCTGGTATCATGACATGTTTGTGGTATAGTCGTACAAGGGCCTGTGGTTTGGGGAATATTTCCTTTAATTATAGAAATGATCTTTGTCTCGTTTATTTACACACTTTGTAAAGATGTCTGGTAATTGTCGTTCCCCATTCAGATGGAGTTTACAGTAGTTTGAAAGGAAGAGAAACTGGACACTTGTATTAGTCAAATCTTAACAACCATGGCATACAGAGGACAACGTTCCAATAATTATAACATCGAGCAGAATTGTCTGTTTAAATTTTGACCAATGTGTAATTTCCGCCTCAAAATAGTATTCTGGTTGCTGAAGTAGGTCATCCTCGTTAGAGAGTGTTCGTTGAAACATCTCATCTGTCAGGGATTTGTTGGATGATAAACATATACGAGGGGCGATCAAAAAGTATACCAATGCAGTTATTTTTATGCTTTATTCTTCTACATATTATCTGTCAAGCTCAAGCAATTTGGTTTTGCTATGTTCCACTCTCACGATTCCTATTATTGACCTTTTATCGGGGCACCCTAAAAAACCCGAAAAATCTACAATAAATGCATCAAACACTTCAGGAAGCAAAATATGCAAGAAATATTTTGTGTGTTTGAGATTGATAGAAGTCACTACCCATCCCCTTTGAGATGACGTAATCATAAGGACATAACTTATACTAATATTTTCACTTATTCATACATGATGCCAAGGGTTCAAACTAAACACTGAATGGTCATCCATTTGTCAGCTCACAATATATTGTAAACAGTACCAGCTTGAATATCTGGACACAATGTTTTAGGAAGATTGAAATGGGGGTGTCCTTATAAACAGCCCTGGACTAAATATAAATTAAGCAATCCAAATCTTTGACTGTTGATTATGACGGGAAGTCATCCAATACTATACTGAACATATTTTATATTATATACTCTGTGGGCATACCATTATCCAAGAGGTACCAAATGACAGATCGTTTTCTATTTTCTGCAGTTTTGTTGGAAATATTTATACCCTCTGTACTAGACGATGGGTCAAAATGGATATTCTGGAGTGAAACAAACGTGTAGGAATTTGTGGAATGATAATAATGCTATGAAGAAATTTCCTCAAGTGACTTCCACAATGCACATTTGTTTGAAAACGATACGTTTTACTGTGCACTAAAGAAGGATTAAAATACATGCTCTCGCTATTGTACATTGGACAGGATGCATACATGTAGTTTAAAGAAATAGAATTGCCCTTGAGTTGAAATATGATATATGTCATGTAGTCATGTGCCATTATAATTGAAGTATGAAAAATACTATGAGTCATGCCCTTTACGCTGCGGCATTAAGTGATTTATTTAACTATTGCGTGTTTACTGTATGTGTCTTATTCTGTGTCTTTACAAGCTTAATGTAACAAGATATTAGAAGGCTTTTTGTCAGTGGATATGTCGTAATGACTTGAAACTAGAAATTGAGAAACTAATTGGATATTTTCCCGTTTTACCTTATTGTCCTTAGTCAAATCACAGTGGCACAGCCACATGAAATAACAATTCCCATAATTTCTACCCTCATGCCTTTGACAAGTAACCGTATTGAGAAACCGCGTAACCTTATTTATCTCTCTGACTGATGTCGTTGTGTATATTGGTGTAAGTGAGATCCGGGCAAATGGCACATCTATCAATTTGTTTTAATCTTGTTAAACTGAGACTAGCGCAAGTGTCTTTCATATCTTATATATATTCACTGGCTATTCTGGATTAGAACCATTTGCTGTATGTATGATGTAAATATACAGTTGAAAACAAGTAGGGGATATCAATATACAGGTCTCACAACTTTCAGTATTTTATGTCTTCAGTGAGACAGGAGGTTTGTCTGTGTAACTGGGACGGATACCTTAGATTTGCATTTGTTGAACGTCAGCAGATGGTCATAGGATTTGATGGATGACTGGCCAAAGCGCCCTACTGTCCATCACGTCATTTATCATGAAAAGTCAAAATCATTAATTTTACGCAAATCCGCCTCTAGTCTCAAAACAAACCCGGATTTTACGAATCACATTCCTAATCAAACTTCCAATGCAAACTTGGTTTACTTTATCTCATTCTTCCTGCAAAGCAGGACAAAGCTCACTCAGAGCGGCCGTAGGTTGTTGACGGTGACTTACGCTCCCAGACATTTTCGACCGAATGTTGGTCATGGTAAGGTGGTTCTGTCTAATGTTGGGGGTACTCGGTAACAATACCTGCCAAATGTGCTCATGCGTTGTCAACCTGAAAATCAAAATGACTTCCATGTCGGCGTGCGAATGGCACCACGTTTACCTCTAGTACTGCCAAGTGACACGTCCATGAATAAAATGTAGAGGTATTCTGACAGTCACAGTGGTCCAACCCAGGACAATTGCTAGGTTACAAGAAACGATAATTCTATCCCAAGTTAACTGCATGGAAACACATTCCGTATACGGCACACGCTGTTGCGCTTCAAGGAAGTCCAAAGTAAACTTTGATTCATCAGAAAACATAACGTTTTCTCAACGAGTACAACAGTGCTGCTCTTGACACCAACGACGTTCTGAGATGATGTGCCGGTCTGTCAATCGTGGGATAACATGTGGACGTCGCGCATCCAGATTCCATCTGTGTAGCCGATTACAAAGAAGAAGAAGAAAGAAGAAAGATTATTTATTTAGGTGTCACACACCGTACATTCTCAATAGATTAAAAATTACACATATTCACAGTACGTTGTCCGGCCAGAAATGGCCTATGAGACACTAAATTACAATGAAAAGAAAGGCACTTTGACCACGGTTTCCTCACATAGTCAGTCTTTCGGATGAACGAGCGAGTGCTGTCGCGCTTGGTCGAGCAGATCGACGTCTGTCATCATCACTATTTGTCTTTTGTATGATGATTGCAATTTGGTAATTACTGACTGTTAAAGTTAAGATCTCGTACAACAATGCTGTCTTGTTCCAACGGGCCATTTGCATGAAGTTGTTGTTTAAAACAATATCGGAATAACTTTCAGTCTGGTTTTTATCACTGATATTACACCAAAACTGAAAGGTTTCATTGAAAATTCAGAAATGTTCACCAACCTGGTTTACGTGCATGACGACCACTTACATTGGCGTATTTTTTAACGAAATCAAAAGCATCTTATGAATGGAATAATCATTTCTAAGTCCATATTATAAAACTTAAATCATATATACTCTAAAATGGAATATCCCCGACTCTTTTAAAGAGTATAGAAAATGTCAATGGCAGAAAATACTTTCTGTTATCCGCTGAAAGAGACCAATATGGGAGTGTGGTGAAATATTAGGAGAAAATAATACGAATGGATTTGTGAACATCAATAATGAAACCAGGTGCACCGAAGATGGTAATCATGTCGGCAATCCTGCCCGACCGGTGGCACTATATAATGAGCATCAAGTGATCACTTTCATTGACCTGACTTATTGCCTCTAACGGTCCACGAGAAAAGGTGCCAGACCACTCTTGCTTAAAAAAAGTTTAATCAGGGTTATGATATTCAAGGCCTCACTAAAGCTTTCGGGAATCACTGACAACAATGATGTCGGATGGAATTCCCTGGTCTGACTCGTATCTTTTTGTCCTCGTGTGTTTTTTCAGGTGAATAATTGCCTTGCCTTTGCATTTGTCTGCAACACGATTGCCATCAGTAGGTACTTATAAACACAACGCTTAAAACTCAATTGTTGACAGGTTGTGTTGACAGTTAACCGATGAATAGAATTAAGAGTTGCTGGCATTGGCGTTTTGAAATTGCTGTTACCGGTTTGACTCTCCCGGGTTGGAGGCCAGTCAGACAGGTCGCTGTCATATATACTAAGGAGCAAAAGAAACGTCAGTTTGGATTTTTCCTTCGCAGAAACGGATAACTGTAAACTAATTTAATGTTTTGATTGTATATTTTTGACATCTCCAATCTTATCTGAGCAAAGACATTCCTTCCCAAGATGCACCCTCAAACCTGGTTGAAACATTCACATTACAACGTCAGCAGGATGCCCCTTCTCACGACAGCTCAGAGGAACCAGGCGCTAGGAAGACTTGAAGCTGGCCACACTGCACAAGCCGTTGCCAATCACTTCCAGGTGAACGTTCGGACCATCTACAGGCTGCAGTGTGGGTCCTGTGGTGTTCCAGAACCTTGGTCCAGGAAGAGAAGGCAGCATCACAGCGGTGCGCTACATCAACCAAGCTCACAGACCCCACGTCATACATTTTGCACGTCACCGGAATACGGGGCGGTGGGGTAGCCTAGTGGTTAAAGCGTTGGCTCGTCACGCCGAAGACCCGGTTTCGAATCCCCACATGGGTACGATGTGTGAAGCCCATTTCTGGTGTCCCCCACTGTGATGTTGCTTGAATATTGCTAAAAGCGGCATAAAACCAAACTCAGTCAGTCAGTCAGACGTCACCGGAATAACATTTTCCAGCATGATAACGCCCGGGCCCATACTGCCAGAGCTACACGGGACTTCCTACAGCAGGACGGTGTCAACATTATGCAGTGGCCAGCCCTTAGTCCTCATTTAAACCCAATTGGACATCTTTGGGATGAAATTCAGAGGAGACTGAATACTGTCATACCAAGGCCGAACAGGCCGATTTATTGCGCCAGGCCTTTCTCAGAGTGTGGTTCCAGGTGCCAATGGCCTTCATCAATCGATTGGTGCACTCCATGCATAGACGCTGTGCTGCAGTTATTGCCGCTCGTGGTGGTCACAGTAGATATTGAAGTCAAGAGTCTGAATGGACTGCAAACGTTCACGAAATGTCTTGGAATTGTGCCGAGTTATTCATTGATGTGTCAGGATATTGTACACAAAAATGTTTTTGATCCGCTTATTATGTCCATTTCTGTAATGATTTGATTACAGTGCCTATCTAATTTTGAATTCGTACTGACGTTTTTTTTGCTCTTGAGTATAGTTGGAATATTGCCGAGTGCCAATAAAAAACCTCATCCATGTCGCATGTTGCTCGTATTACTCTTAGGCTTGACATGTCCGAATAACACACAAGACACAGATGTTCAAAACCTGTTTGTCTGAAAACATTCTAACCAGGCTGATAAAGCAAATACAGCATCAGGAAATCTTTGATGTCACGAAAGAGGTTTACCAAAGCTGATTACCTTCGTCTTGTGGAAAACGAATATGTTTTTCTATCACAAGGGGTAATCATTCTGGAAGGTCACACATTGGCATCGCGACATGAGTCATGTAGTTTGCCAGACACCACACAAACCCAGACGTGTCCAAGAAAAGATCGTGAAATAACTGTATATATAATCCAGAGTGGTGGTTTATAAGTACGCAGACATACAACACCCGATAACAAGCCTTTGAGGTGGCATTGAAACTCGCCAGCCACACGCTTCCTGTTGAAGTCCTTTTGGTGATGTAATCCAATCTGGCCCTGTTAATGTACTGTTTCCACAGCATCCTACACTAGCAAACACAGGAACCGACTCAACGGCCGTCTGGATCAGGTCAGGTCAATGAAAACATGACACTGAAATGGAACAGAAATAAAACTTCATCTGAGATAAGGGCTTTTGGCATCTCACTATGGCCTGTCTGGACCTCGATCAAATCGGGTACGTTGACAGAGTAACGAATTTGATTTCTTTATGTGTTTAATGCTGTAATGGCAATAACATATGGAAACACACATTAACCACATATTATTATCTGATTTGGTCCTCGAGTAATGTGAACCTACATTTGATTACAGTCAAGTCAGTCAATTCGTGGCTAGGCCGAGAATGCATAAGAGAAGTAGGGTGAGATCAGGGTAGCCTGGCTTAACCGTTCTTTGTTTCTATGGTTGATGCTACATTATTATCCTTGTCCCTCAGCTCCATACCTTTACTCGTCAGTATGGATTTTCCTCTCACATTGAACTGATTCCCAGTAACTAAATGACAGACGATTGAAACCAGTTCGTTCATTCACTTACGAAAATTACCTGTATTCAGTTGCTTCCCTGAAGAAACCAATGACCCAGATTCGTCCTAAGAATATTTTTCTTGGTGAGTGAGTGACTAAGTATGGTTTTACGCCGCTTTCAGCAATACTGCAGCAATATCACGGCAGGGGACACCAGAAATAGGCTTCATACATTGTACTCATGTGGGGCATCGAACCTGAGTGTGGCGTTACAAGCGAACGCTTTAACCACTAGGCTAACCCATAGACCCTTTTCTTGGTCTGTCAACACCACACCAGTACTGTGGATTTTGCCGTAATGTTGAACGTCAAATATATTAATAAATGGCTTTATCACATCAGTCTTTTTCCCCACATGAAGCTGATGTACCATGGTGTAACTGGAATAGTGTTGAGAACGGCTGGTAGACACTCATCTAAACACTGGCAACAATTAACAGCAGTCATGAACTTGAAGTGTCAATTTTAATACCACTCTACAAGGAGCAATCATGTTTTAGTGGCACAGATGTGTCTCCTTAAATTGACAGCTCTTGTACACGTATAGGGATTGTTGTAGTAGTATAATAAAACTCATTATAAGGATGCAACTCACTACCAATCATTCCAGTCTATTCATGGGAATAAAAAATAAATTCTAAATGACACTCCAGTTGGAGCAGATTTATCGAGCGTGTATCCCTTGGATTGAAAACAATTATATTTGAAATGCTTAAAATGTGTTCATTTAGGTAGGGTTCCCAACAGTCTCTCTTTGGACGTGTTATTAGAATTACGTATGAATCTTGACAATATAATTCTTTGCGAACACTGAGCCACTTTAACTAGAAAATGATTTATGCTGCTTCAGGCAAAATTGCGTTTTTGACACAATTATATCTCCACTTATCTACTTTGTAACATGGCATAGGAATTGAGAATTTAACGTTGTAAAATTAGCCACAGATATTCACTTTTTACAAAGAGTCCGCATAGACAAACTATGACGGAGTGCCTTGATGTAGATGGTTCTAATTGTTATCCAGCATTATTCTACTATCATTCATTGCAACTCTGACAACACACGAGTTTTTCATCCAGCTCTGATATTCTTTCGCGCATGTCTAAGTAGAATAGTACAGTGAAACCTGTCTAAACCGGCAAACCCACGGGACCGAAATAAGATGCCGGTTTAGACAGGTTGCCGGATTAGACAGTGACGATCATTTTCCAACATGGCTGCCATTTACACTCGTCAATCTCTCAATCTAGAGAGGAGTGTATTGGATTAAGGGGACCCTGATTGGACTGCTCATACCCATGCCGGCTGAGAGCGTTTGATTCATCGCGCAATCACTACTTGCTGTTTATTTAGCGTGCCAAGAGGATTAATTAGTTGTATTGGATTATGGGTCCTTGATTGGACTGCTCATACCCATACCGGTTTAGACAGTGTTAATTACAGTTAAAATTGCTTGTTGGGACCGGAAAGTCGTGCCGGAATACGGAATATATAGGTTGCTGATTGGACAATGTTTAAATGATCATAATATCGTTGTAAAATGGCGGGACCAAAATTTTGCGCCGGTATTTACACTGTGCCGGATTGGACATGTGCCGGTGTTCGCAGGTTTCACTGTACGACATTGGCTTTATCTAACCTTTCTGGATGTTGTCCGCCAGTATGCAAGGATTGTTTGAAAGCACAGAAAACTGATGAGATTACCTTGCCATCTCGTCGTTAGGTTCGGACATTTCACAGCTATCCTTTGTATAACGTGTTCCAGCAAAACGTTTTTATCATGTTTCAAGGTCTTTGACAGACAGAAGCTAACAAATCACAGGCGCCGCAGTGTGAATGATATGATTTAGAAGAATTTTAAAGTGATAAGTTCGTTTACAATTGTATTATGTTTAGTTCAATATTTCAAGTAATCAATGTTCACAAACTTTATAGTGGTTTTTGAAGTACACTTTCACGGTGCCACGGTGTCTACAACACATATCTCAATCCGGAAGACGTGGCTGCATATTATGATTATTGATCACCCTGTTAACAAGCATGTCCTTCCATTGAAATTTCCTAATTTACATCTTTCTCTGGATTTAACTACATCACGCTTTCATGATAGAAGATTTCAAACGAGACAATTTGAAGAAATTACTTGAAGAAATAGCTGTTGGGCCACGGGGTTCCTACCAGGCTGTAGTGACCTCCCTGGTGAGCTCTTCTGCTCATTTGTTACCATTGTGAAAAGTCGTGGATGAAATCGCACCGACACATTAGGGTCTCGGGGTGTCCTAAGAGACCAATTGTTTAATATTGTATCGGAGGTGTGGAATTTTTGTTGGCATCAGAATATTTTATGTCTTACTGCCTCGAAAAGTTCACATTGGTGTCATTTAAAAGATCACATTCTGACATCAATCATGAAAACTGGTTTTTTCAAACATTAAATAGTCAAACCTCGCAAACGACGTGATGAGATACCATTGACAATATTTAAGCAGCTCCAGCCTGTGGTGGATACTTGTCACGACTATTTAAGAGAGCTTCCTATGGCTCTTGTTCAACATTCAAAGATTTTGTTGAAGTCTTGTGACGAAGAATTGGAAAATTTGACTTAATGTCAAAAACGATAAGGATGCAAGTCCCTTTTTGGATACATGCCATTTGTTTTTGTGCTCTATTTCAGTTAAACAGTTGACGTGCCTCTGAATGTGTTTGTGATGAGGGCCACCGGCTCAGGTAACATTCCCCGTTCACCAGGTATCATCACATGCTTATAATATTGTCAGAATCGAAGAATAGTGCTTGTGGCCGATATTGTTTTGGTAATAGCATTGCTATTTTTTGCAGCTTATCTTTGCACAGGTTGGAGATATGTCATGATGTTTTTGTTCGCCATTTGAATGGAGTTTGCAGTAGTTTGAAAGGGAAGGGAAAATTGATAAGTGACTTACTTCCCCCAAAATACACATTCGAGTTGTCCTGACAATCCTGTTTTCTATTGTACACACGTACAAGGCAGATCTACATGCTTTAGTGCTGTTGAGTCACATGAGTCACACAATATGTGGTCGCGGTAACAAAAAGCATCGATCAACCCATTGCTGATGGTAAGGGGACTCGATTGGATCCCGAGGTTAGTGGACATCTATATATTTCTATGACAAGCATGGAATGCTGGGGGCCATGTGGATCGTGGTCTCTCGCTCATTCCCATGACCAATCTGGGAACAATGACAACATCCTGGTCTTTTGTAGAATGTTTTTAAAATAAATGTTCACCGATTGTTATTTACTCCTCCAAAACATTTTTACGATTCCGGAAGAAGGCCAATTTTGTCAGAAATAGTTGAAATATCTTACTGGTATTGCTTTGTAACCCATAACCCAGGGATTCCACTGAGAAGAAAGTAGACCTTCTACTAATGGTTCCACCTTGTACTTGAACATGGGAGAAACTTGATACTGGAGTGAAACATAAAACCACAACAATTTGACGCTGGGTAATAATACTCTGAAGCAATTTCCCCACAAACATTCTTGATGGCCATGTTGCAGCTTTATTGTTTGAAACATAGACGTTTTACTGTACGCTTAGGAAAGAAGAACATATATGCTCTCAACGTTGTAACAAAGCCATATATCGGAAAGGCTATAAACATAGTGAATTGCCCTGCTGATAAAATATAGAATGTATTATGCACTAAATGTCAGTAGTATATATAGGGTGTGTTCTGATGAACACGATTATGTGTCACAGGCTGACTGTTGGGGCATTAAATTGTGTATCTTAATAATTTCATGCTGAATATGCGTTTTTCTTGTAAATATACGATAACTCTGAATCTGAGAATGCTTTTGATGAGCAGAATGTATCGTGAATCGATGCATCCTTATTTCTTGGTTACTCAGCATTAGTCATATTAATGTCATTGTGTATATTGATGTAGGTGAGTGTTTCAGTACAAATACACTGCCAAATACAACATAAAAGCAGTGATTTTAATAATACAGACAGTGATTTTTAAAATATTTTTATTGTCGGAGATTATGCTGTTTTAAAAACAATATTTTTATTTTAACGTTTATATTTCCCAGTACATGTTTACATGACATTATAATTATGAATAGATGTTCACATATACAAGGCATACATAAATAGATAGTATTTACAGGTTTGGCAAAGGGTCTTAGTCGGTGTTACATTGACCATTCTTTCTCTGCAGATATTACATATAGATAAGGCATAACTACATAATACATAAGTAGGCATCGGTACATAATGTTGTTTCGTATTGTATATGAATTACAACTTGTGTATGTTTGACTGCCTCTGGTAACATGCAAGGTATAAATCATTTAACATTACCCATTATTTCTCAAAAGATGTTTACATATACATAACTATACATACTACAGTGTATGAAAACGTCTACTGCATGTTTGACTGTTTCTAAACACCTGCAAGGCATAAATCATATTTACATTAAAGTGTACTCTTTAAGGTTTAGAATAAAATATTGAGCTACAAGCTAAAAATAGCGTGTGGAAAGAGGACCAAAATTTATAAAATTTGGACTGATTGTTGTTTGTAAAGGTGAAGAATTTCCATGCTTTATAGTAACTCAATATTTCTTTTTGGATGCTTTTAAAATGAGGTTTTCTCCCTTTTCTGCTCATATTGTAAATATTTTGTTTCGCCATGAGACAAATGGCATTAAGTGGATTATTGTTTCTCCCCTTAGAACCAAAAATAATATTTTCTGGTGTTAAGTGAATGTATCCTTCAGCAAACCTTTGTAACCATTTAGCCATCTCTTTCCACACTTTGCTTGAATGGGTACAATCGCATAATAAGTGTATAACACTCTCAGGCACCTGTTTACAAAACGAACACATAGGTGAATCAATGTAACCAATCTTATGCAAGTGATTATTAGTTGTCAAAATATTCTGAGGTTATCTTGTACTGAAACCATTTTAGATTGACGCCTTGAGTACATCGATTAGCCATCAAATTAATGTTTTTCCATTTGTTCTGTTGAAGGTCTTTATTCAATATTTCTTCCCATTTTAATTGGCCGTTTGTTTTATTACAGCAAAACTGACTAATGTGTTATATAACTGTTTGCTACTTCCTATTTTGGAGATGATATAGGGTAAAGTAAGTAGGCAAGTATGTTCTCCACATGTTTTTGCTCTTTTAAGTCCTTGGTATGTAAGAAAATCAACATCTATATCATATTTGTAATTCAGTTCTTCCAAAGACAGTATATTACCGTCCACATTTACTATATTTCTCAAGTATATAATTCCCTTTTCTTCCAAGTTCCTGTGATAGACTGTTTTGCCACCGATCAAAATATTGTTAATGTGCCAAAGTGATTGATTCAGGACCTCTGTATTATTAATTTCATTCTGATAACAATTTGTTAGATAGTCAGACCATACCTCCACAACCTCCCTCGAGAATCTATCTGAAACATTGGGTACCACACATTTTTGGGATTTTATAATATTTTTTACTATTGGAATATTGAAACCTCCATATCCAACAATGGTAGTAGTAACCTTTCTTTTCATTTTATCCTTCTTGCTCCTCCAAATAAAGTTAAAGCATTTCTTCTGAAAATATTGAATCGTATCATCTGAAGGGCTTGGTGTAGATGAGAAGAGATGATTTAATTTTGACAGTAGTAGTGATTTCAGCACAACATTTCTTCCCATAGGTGTTAACAATCTTAATTCCCAAGTTTTCATCTCTCTCTCAATCTTCTCAAACTTGTCAGAATAATTAATGTCTACCATAGATTCTAGATCAACATCCAGTTTCATACCTAGTAGATTAAACTCTGATTGTGACCAATCTAGATTATACTCCTTGCAAAGCTTGTACCTTGACCTATTTTGGATCCTATCCATATTAGTCTTGTCTTTTCAGTATTAACTTTATGTCCAGAAAACCTTGCAAAAACAGTTAAGACATTAAGCGCTGCATAGAGACCCTTTTCAGTACCATCTAGTGTTAGTGAAGTATCGTCAATACAGGCAGTGATGGTAACATTCACCTAACCGCAACAGTGATCAAGCTTCCAAAATAGGCCAAGGATGAGATTCCAGGGTTAAAGTGATCAACTGCTGGTCTTCTTGTAATGTAAGACGTTATGTGAGATGAATGAAGCTAAGGTATGCAGTATATACATGTTGTATCTGTTCTGGAACGTTATATAACATTCTGGGTTGGACTATTCTGTAAAGGCCCATGTGGTAGTTGATAATTATAGTACAGTCTAGATCTCTATGTCTAAATATAGCACAAGTCTATGTATATCACGCCACCGTCCCCAACGGAATGTCATCAGATGTCACACACCTGAATGAATAACAATGCCATTGTATATATAATCCATATGGATGGTTTATAGGTATGCAGAAATACAAGGCCCGGTAATAGATGCAAATGTCTCAACGATGTGCAGATGTGCCTGCCTTAACCGTTCCCTCATCCAGTTTATTTTCCTAGTCCAGTGCCTGACCCTGTTATGATCCTTGTTCTGACAGAGTTATACCCGTTTTACAAAATACCTGATGGGTGAAACAAACCCCATCATTAACTCAGTGTAACTGACTGTGCACAGTGTCTTTCCAATGGCATGATGACCACCTCCGTGCTGAGTGGCTAGAGCGTCCGCCCGGAGAGCGGAAGGTCGCGGGTTCGATCCCCGACCGCGTCATACCAAAAGAAGTTAAAATATGGTACTTGTTGGTCCCTGCCTAGCGCTCGGCATTAATGGGTACAGAAAGGACGGGTCGGCTCGGAGTCAGTATACTGTGTCTGAGTGGGGTATTCATGCTTCACTGCGGCATGGTATCTCAGTGAGCTAGCACTATAAAACCAGCTTCAGTCTGGGCTAGTACAAGCAGCCGCACATACACATACATACGCATGCACGTCGTCATATGAGCGAAATATTCTCAAGCACAACGTTAAACCCAATTTCACCTCACCTCACCTCCAGTGGCGTGCAAGGAACTTGTGATCGTTAACACTCCAGCATTCGCACATATTATTAATTGTTTTTGGTTTGCCGACAGCAAACCTGTACTCGTGGATTTTACCATAATGTTGAACGTCAAAAGGCTTGACCACGTCGGCCCTTTCTTCACACGAAGCTGTTTACCATAGTGTAACCAGAATAGTGTTGAAAGCAACTGACTGACACTAATTTTAACACTGGCTACAATCAGCTGGATACAATCATAGTTGAAGTGTGCATTTTGATACAACTCTACAACGAACAGTTTCGTTTTAGTAACACCAATGTGTCTGGTTAAAATGACAGCTCTTGAAATAACAACATAACTCATAAAGTATAGAGTCAAACCAGTCTATTTATGGAAAAAACCCAAAACAAACTCTTAAGGGGAGTCGGAACAGATTTATGGAACCTTGATTGGAAAAGTTTTCGTTAAAATACTTGAAAGATGTTCATTTGGATGCATAAATTAAATAATAATAATAGTAAATTGTAAATAGTATTACTTTCTGATGTGCCTTGTAAACATTATAACTCTCCAATGTGCCCTGACGTCGTCGTACGGATGAATTAAAACTGATGCGATGATACAAAATAAAATTGTTTAATTCTTGTGTAATGCCGATACCAGCATTTTTTCCAGCTGGAAGTCTGTAAGTGACATCATGAGCATCAGTATGGGCAATTGGGAATAGAGTGAGTGAGTTTAGTTTTACGCCGCTTTTAGCAATATTCCAGCAATATCATGGCGGGGGACACCAGAAATGGGCTTCACACATTGTACCCATGTGGGGAATCGAACCTGGGTCTTCGGCGTGACGAGCGAACGCTTTAATCACTACTACCAGACCGCCCCGATTGAAAATCGATGACATGTGCCACCCAAATGATGGTGTCCGACCAACCGATCCCGTTTTACGTTTTACGACAAGTGTGGGTTGCTAAAGGACAAATCTAACCCGGATCTTTTCGAGTGGAAATACATACCAATCAACTGAAGGTTTTAATTTGTTTGAATTCCTTCAAGGGATATTTGCAGAGAAATGTCCGGGTCATACATGTCTGTTAGCACAATAAGCATAGTTATTCTTACAATACGTCATTAATCCAGAAATGAGTAGTACTACATGTAATTTATCGCGATACTATGTAGACATTTGTTTGTTGTGGCTGCTGCGGACCTGTTGGAATGGTTGAAAAATATTCCCAGTCGTCACGGCAACTGTGTTTTTGCAAATATCTTTTTACACATAAAAGTTAATTTGCGCAAGTTATCCAAACTACCATCCACAAAATTTCTTAATTGTTTAAAGAACTTTGTCCTCCACATTGACAGTTAAATTAAACGTTTTTTTATGTGTTTTTATTGTTTTCGAAAACAGCTTCTTACGCCTGGACCTAAATTGCGCAGGAAGATTAAAATGGATCTATCTATTGTCACGTGGTATTTTTTGTCATTTTTTTTCTTTCAATTCGTTGTCTTTCCAAGCGTTGGTGTTTGTTTGCAATGTTTATCTTTTTTATATATAATTGCAATAGTATGTAGTTAGTATTTGAGAACAGTAAGCAGTCGGAATAGTCAGAAATGTAGGTATCACATTAAATCAACACTTTATGAGGCATGATGCTGCACCCATGCATAAATAATGTTAAAAACTCTTTAGAAGTGCAAATGCTAAAATATGTATAAGTTAAAACCTTTAAAATATATGGCTGCATGGGAATTATAGCTATTGAATCAATAATTCATATAATCCGTCATTTACATGTAATTAATCGCGATAATATTTAGAAATTTGGCGGTTGCAGAGCATGAAGTTATGAACCTGACAAGAGTCACAACAACCAGTCTCCAAGGACTGTTCATTTGCAAATAGTTTTTACATATTAAAGTTACGTTTGGCACGATATCTAAAGATACCATCCACAGAAACACGATTACTCGGGCCACGTCGAAAATGATTACTTGTCAAAAGAACTTTTGCAACACATTGAACTTTTTCTCACGCGTGGATCTAAATTGTTGCAGAATGATTAAACATTGTTCCATCTATTGTCAGGAAAAAAGTATTTTAGGCCATTTTTTCCTTTTCACTTCGTCGGAATGTCAAGTGTAAGTTTTATTTGCTTAGTTTCTTTTATATAATTGCAAATTTTGTTAGGTTTTGAGAACAACAAGCTGTCGGAATAGTCGGAAAATGTAGTTACCCCATCAAATGATCACTTAATGCTCCTCTCATGTTTACATAATGTTATAAAGGACAATGTTGAAATGAAATACCTTTTACAAGTGCATATGCTAACATATTTATAAGCTAAACCTTTAAATTATTTGGCCGCTTAAGAAATTAGTTAGTAGCTTGTGATTAGCAGTCACACTTTATTACAATACACAAATATATATAAACATAAGAACAAAATATTATTACCACAGAGACTAAATGCATATTTAAAAAACAAACGACCATGCTGTATATACATTTCCATTGTGCATCCATAAAGGAAAGATCTCTGATATACACCACAATCCAAAACTAAAATTTCGTTGAAACGGATCGCAATCGGATTCTGAACAGATCCCGATTCGATTCAATTCTTACAAAGTACCGATTTCGATCGGGGAACGTTAGCTTTGAAGAGTAGAGTATTCCAACCTTCTATTACAATCCCCAGCAGCAAGTTTCTATTTTACTGAAAAGAATGCAAACAAAACCTTCAAAAACCAGTCCACGAATCCCTCGATGAAATTGATGGAAAGTTTTTTCTGTAAAGTTTAAAAAACCCTAATCGATGAGTATTCGAGTTTTTCATGAGCTTTCTTAGGTTCCCTTGGTATGAAAGATTAGTGGAAGAATGCTGTGAGGAAGAGGCTGATTTAACTCCTACTAGAACGATGCAGCTGCTCTAATTATATTTCAAGGCAAAATGAGATTGAACTAAACTTCTTCAGTTTTTAAATTCCTATGGATTTATTTACGTGTATGCACTAAGATTGCATAAAATATCGAATTGTGTGAAAATAAAAAAAAAATTCTGGAGAAGGATCTTGAAGAAGGTAAAGCTTGGGTGCATTTGTTGTCTAATTAACCCGAGTTGCCATTTGGTTTGTCTGCTAAAGCAAAATATATCGTACACAATAATTCTGCACTCAAACATTACACAAAAATGTCTATTTGCACCAGTTATAACGCGTTGATATACATTTTGAAAAGGGCAACAGACAAAGTAGGATTCTTCTTTTACAGAGTCACCGAAGTAATTACAGCGAGTTTATATAATGTTTGAAAAGGACAGCAGACAAAGTAGGATTCTTCTTTTACAGAGTCACCGAAGTAATTACAGCGAGTTTATATAAAGTTTGAAAAGGACAACAGACAAAGTAGCATGCTTCTTTTAAAAAGGCACTGAAGTAATAAAGTTATCTGACATAATTACTTCAGGGAAAATAGTATACTACTTTAGTGTTATTCTATTTTTGTGTGGACGTGAGATTGTGAAGCAGCTTCGTGGTACTGATGGCAAGATAAGGTATTTGTTTCACCGGAAAAACAAACTTACGTTTGAACAATTATAAACGAACTCACTAGATCAAGAACCAATCATTTCGTAATTTCTGTTTATTTCGGCAAGTACTGTAAGAATTTCACAACCCTGACGTTTGAACAATTAGAGACGATGAATTATTAAGCTCTAGAACCAACCAATTCTAACAACAAATATACATTTCAGAAAGTATCCCAATTGCTAAGATCGATGCTCATGCTGTTGGTCACTGGATTGTCTTGTCCAGACACGATTATTTACAGACCGACGCCAAATAGCTGGAATATTGCTGATTGCGACGTTAAACTACAGACCAACCAACCAATCATACCGACATACATGTGTTGGCCCGTATTGAGGATTCGATTCTGTGCTTCCTTGAACTTACATATACTATGTAACAAGGTTACGCTGTTTCCAGTAAGCACATTGAATTCTGTAAATAGAGTGTTTTTTTGGCAGTTTGATATACAGGTGAGTATTTGTATGTTGCCAAGTGGCAATAATACCTTGATAAAACCCTCCTACTTTTCGAAGAATTTCCCATGGCGGAACCAAATCTTTCTGATCAGAGCCACAGTCAGTACGTTGAATATTGATTCAGAGCCATGAGCTCTACCGCTAAACACAGTCAGCATATTTCAATCTGTAAAGGTGTGATTTGCTGCGGTTGTAAAAGCGTACCTTCTATATACTAGAGGCTGGAGCTATATTACATTTGTGGCATATATGAGACTGTGGAACCCGTGTTTAACCTTACTGGCCTGTACACGTTCAGAGCATGTGATAAACCAGATATTAAAAACTCCGTTTGGGAAGGCATGAATATGACTGAACAAAGGCAGAATGGGCAATCAGGATATGATAGCGGGTTTCCCGTGGCTTTGTTATGGATCGAAATATACATGTCAATGACGCAAAAACAGCATTATTCAGCCTCCTGATGACACTAGTTGGTCCAACTTACTCTAACATTTCGAATGATGGTACTAGGGAAATTGTCTGCTGATTAAAACACATACAGAAATTATGTATGTGCAAATCTGCACCTGTTTCATGAACTTCAAAAGTGCAGTAACATCACGTTGTGGGATGTGGCTAGTTATCACTGTTACCTTTACACCTAGGGGGCCCACTGCACAAAATGAGCGTAGCGCTAAGGGGATCGTAACTCCCATACCTTAACAAAGACTTACGACTGTCGTAGCGCTAAGGGGATCGTAACTTCCATACTCTAACATACACTTACGACTGTCGTAGCGCTAAGGGGATCGTAACTTCCATACTCTAACATAGACTTACGACTGTCGTAGCGCTAAGGGGATCGTAACTCCCATACTCTAACATAACATAGACTTACTCTAACGACTGTCGCTAAAGGGATCGTAACTTCCATACTTTAACGCTAAGGGATCGTAACTTCCATACTCTAACATAGACTTACGACTGTCGTAGCGCTAATGGGATCGTAACTCCCATACTCTAACATAGACTTACGACTGTCGTAGCGCTAAGGGGATCGTAACTTCCAATACTCTAACAAAGACTTACGACTGTCGTAGCGCTAAGGGGATCGTAACTTCCATACTCTAACATAGACTTACGACTGTCGTAGCGCTAAGGGGATCGTAACTCCCATACTCTAACATAGAATTACGACTGTCGTAGCGCTAAGGGGATCGTAACTCCCATACTCTAACATAGACTTACGACTGTCGTAGCTAAGGGGATCGTAACGTCCATACTTTAACATAGACTTACGACTGTCGTAGCGCTAAGGGGATCGTAACGTCCATACTTTAACATAGACTTACGACTGTCGTAGCGCTAAGGGGATCGTAACTTCAATACTCTAACATAGACTTACGACTGTCGTAGCGCTAAGAGGATCGTAACTTCCATACTCTAACATAGACTTACGACTATCGTAAGGAGGATCGTAACTTCCATACTCTAACATAGACTTACGACTGTCGTAGTGCTACGGTAATTGTATGAGGACATTAACCGCCATGGGATCTATGCAATCTTCAGTTTGAGATAATTTATAAAATTAAATCGCGTATAAACTAGAGAACCCCAATGATAGAGGATATATTCTTGCAATATTTTCCAATATCATGCTAAAAGTTAGTATTCGTATTATTTGTTCCGGACAATATTTTCTATTACCTGAAACATTTGCTAAGCTCCTCCTTTGGAAACTAAATTGTCTTGAGTAAGTATTATACCGCTTTCAGCAATGTTTCAGCAATGTTCCAGCAATATTACGACAGGGGACACCAGAAATGGGCTTCATACATAATAATTCTAACCAAATGGGGAATCGAACCAAGGTCGGCGTGACGAGCGGACGCTTTAACCATTAGGCTACCCCACCGTACCGGGAAAATATTATATCACTCCAGCTCAGCTCTTCATGCCAGTCTTTACTTTCTTCATGCCAGTCTTTACTTGTAAGCTGGTGTGAATGGACAATTGTGCTGTCATGACCTTCCCCGCTTTCTATGTGTACAATCGTAATGAAATGAAAGTCATCCTCATCTACTTGAGGAGGAGGCAGCTGGGAACTAGAAACTCAAGTGAACTCTGCTGATACACACAGTTGACTTGCATCGTTAGTAACCTTGCTGAATAAGACTTAATTCCAAGCAACGGTGGCAAATCGCATTACGAAACCATCCTCAAAGAAGTTAACAAAGTGCCCTTCTCCCTGATCAACAATGAAACTTATAAAGACAGATAGACAAACAAAAAGAGAAAGAAATGTGCATATATAAAACCAAAAGAAACCTAAAAATGTATACAAAATAACTTTAGTCGTCCATTTCATGCTTTAAAACCATTTTGCAATTGCCACTATACTCAAAAGTACATAAACTGTTATCCATATAAAAACATTCCAATCACATGTGTCATTAAACCGTTATATATTATTTGTTATTATCTCCATAAATATATATTTGTTACATTCTTAAAAAGTGTCTTGAAACAATCCATGACTATCTTTTCTGAGTATACACATTGGGTAAATTCGAAAAAAACCCACTCAATCTGTAATGCAACAATCCAATTCTGTGAGCAACAATTCTGTGAGCAAGACACATCATTAAACACAACATGGGTGTCGAAAACGAGCATGCACTGGGTCCAAGCACTTTGAAGCCTTACAAGAGCAGTGCCCTATATACAACCAAGTATCCTTGAGTGGGGAGATTTCCCTAATGAGCTGTCAGTGTTAATGAATTCCAGTACGAGGGATCCTTATAGTGCAGTGCCGGTCCAACATGGGAGTGGTGGTTTTCAAGGGAACAACATTAAACTCGTTAGTGGAAATAATATTATCCCAATACAGAAAAAATTTACTACTGTGGTTGTATACTGTGGTTGAAACCAAGTCTTGGAAAAACATCATTACAATACCACGTTGAATTTGAAACATTTTCATTCCAAAACATTTCCTTTCCTTCAATCATATATTTCAAAATGTATCAGCCACACGCATATTGTGTAAACATACAGTGAAAGTGTGTATACCTGAATATGGGTGGGAAGGTGGATTTTGTACACCCCATATGTCACAGAGATCTACAATCACACGCAAGCGATATACGAGAATCGTGCATTGGACTTTCCTTCTGGTGGAGCTGTCCTTAGATGTTGTAAACAATATTTTGCTTATGTATGTATGTATGTATGTATGTATGTGTGTGTGCGTGCGTGCGTGCGTGCGTGCGTGCGTGCGTGCGTGCGTGCGTGTGCGCGCACACGCGTACGTTAGGTGTGTCTTGAAATCAAATGTGTTACATATTCACACACCTTCGTATTCATATGCCAAAAGAACTTCGGTTTTAGTGAGTGAGTAAATGAGTTTAATTTTACGCCGCTTTTAGCAATATTCGTGCAATATCACGGCGGGCGACACCAGAAATGGGCTTCACACATAATACCTATGTGGGGCTCGAACCCGTGTCTTCGGCGTGACGAGCGAACGCTTTGACCACTAGGCTACCACCGCCCCAATTTCTGTTTGAAGTGAATGCTGTTACATTATATGTCATTATCAATGTTTACAGATGAGGTGTTCAGGTTTAAAAATTGCTCGGTTGTGTGGGAGGTCCAATGCAAATGGACGTTCAGCGCCAACGGACTTACATGTAATGGGGTGGGTGTTCAGATTGTTTGCATTTTAAAAGAAAATTCCTCCTGAAATTACGTAATTCAGAGAGTTATAAATGTTAATCGGTTTTCAACAGCTTGAGTAGTTATGTCAAAACAAAAAGATAACTCCCAGTCTGCCTGTCCAGGAATTGTGTGATGTATAATGCCTGTGGACTGTTTGACATTCGTTGATGTGAGAATTTATATAAAAACTGGAAATGGGATGAGAGCAAAAATACAAACGCTGTCAAATTTCTACTTTATGAAGCTGAAAATAAGTCGCCGAACCACTGGCCATTAAACATACATGTATCTATAATGCATGCGTTTAAACCGTCACCGACTGAGTGTAGAATATCCCGGTATCAAGTGTAGAATAGCTATCAGGTTTAATGCAAGGATTATAGCTATTAAGAAACCTATGTGTTGAAATGATCACAACATCAAGGCAGGAATAGGCTTTCAAGAAGTTTCATGGTAGACATGTTGAGGACAATTAAACAAGTTTCCACTTTGACGCATCGGTGATAAAAGTAGTACTTCCGTATTTCTACTTCTTCTTGCTCTCGGTTACACACGCACGGTCCCTGCCCGGTCCTCGTATCTCAACCTACACCTCAGAGTTGTGTTTTATGCTCTGCATCAGATCCATCACCATCGAATATCCATTTCATGTTTGAATCATTTTCTGTCACCATCAATCATGGGTGTACATGTTCTATAACCTCCAGTTATTTGCTTGCTGGTACGTGTTTTGAATGAAATTCTGGAAATTTGGACATTTTAAAAAGAACGCATTTAGTGACGGCGTTTCATTTACAACATTTATAGAAGCGATGCAGATGTCCGTGGAACTCTATCCACACTTACATACAAAGTCCAGGTGTAAACTGTTGAGTTGGAAGTGAAGTGAGATTGGGTTAACGTCGTGCTTGAGAATATTTCGCTCATATGACGACGTGCATGCGTGTGTACGTGTATGTGCGGCTGCTTGTACTAGCCAAGACTTAAGCTGGTTTTATAGTGCTAGCCCACTGAGATACCATGCCGCAGTGAAGCATGAATACCCCACTCAGACACATTTTACTGACTCCGAGCCGACCAGTCCTTGTTGTACCCATTAATGCCGAGCGCCAGGCAGGGACCAACAAGTACCATATTTTAACGTCTTTTGGTATGACGCGGTCGGGGATCGAACACGCGACCTTCCGCTCTCCGGGCGGACGCTCTAACCACTACACCGCGGAGGCGGTCTGTTGAGTTGGAGATCTTGGGGTGTTGTAGAAAACGTTTTCCCTTTTTCCGTCATACCACATGCATGCAAGAGGTTTATACATGGTACTTGATGTAGCCCTCCCTGACGTTCGGCTTTAAGGGGACGAAAGAGTGACTGGCCGGTCGGGAGAATGTGTATACCTTAGATCCTGAACACTGAGAATCTGGGATTTAAAACCAGACATCCAGTGTGTGATTGAGACACGATAATAAGGTACTGTCTTTGAATACTAGATTTTCAGCAATCATCATTTCACGTCATATACATGTAGACGTTAATGTAGCCGTGCAAACATATGCATTACCATATTTCTAAAGCTGTTCTTGTTATCCTGTCTGTTCTACAGTTGTAAATGTCTAAATGTATACGTCATTACCATAAGTGTTTGGTGTAGTGTAGCGCCTTCAGCAGAATGGCGGTCTATGTTATGTCTTGCAACTTGTGTGTTCCGAATGCATAATAAGACATGGAAGGTTTAAGGTGACAAATCGTTCCATTATCAATTTAAGTACAATTCCGAGTGAGTATGTTTTTTGGCAATATTCCATCAATATCATGGTGGGGACACCAGAAATGGTCTCAGCTCATTTTATTCATGTGGGGAACGGAACCCTGGTCTTCGGCGTGACGAGCGACCACTAGGATACCCCACCTCCCCAAAATCCCGACCATACGTAAATATCATTTAGAGATAGAACGTGGTGGTACAAACGCCTTTAACAAACACATGAACAGGCAAATGAATTATTCCCTGAATGTAAAATATCTGTCATTTCACTTTGTGTTTTGTTTCAATTTGACAGCCCAATGACAAATGTGGCAGTCTCCAGCATTAAAAGCATACTTGCAGAACACATTGGATACTAGTCCAGATCTCATAACCTCTCTGAAACATGCGTCAAATCCATTACATTTCCCATTATAATCATGTCCGTAAAAGCACCGACTGAAACTAAAGTTATGTTTAAAAATAACCAGTGAGTATGGTTTTACACTGTTTTTCACAATATTCCAGCAATATCACGGCGGGTGGACACCAGAAATGGGCTTCACACATTGTACCCATGTTAGGAATCGAACCCGGGTCTTCGGCGTGACGAGAGAACGCTCTAACCACTAGGTGACCCCACCACCCCTTTAAAATAACCATTTTTTGCCAAGCTAATGATTTACCATGTGTACTGTCCATATATTTGCCGAAGAAAATACCCGTCAATACAGCGTTGTCATAGTGATATAACACATATGACAAAACAACACCGAAATGTGTTGACATCGGCATTCACAAACATTGGATCCATTTAGATCTGACTCCACGGCGGAGTTGTTTTCACAATACCTGGAGGGAAAACAATTCAATGTCATGTGTCGTATCAAGTAGGACATTTTCATTCCCCAGACTCAGTGACGCCAATCATTGCATACACGTACACGAGTATATATCCATGTACAAACACAGAGGCTTTGCAACACTTGGAAAGAATCAATTCTGTGAAAAGCTTTCGTCTGTTCTGGAGGTGACGGTTTGAATCATGTGTTTATTTTCCACCTGCTATCTGACAGTGGGTGGTTTGATCCCACCCCATCTGCACACCATAGAACAACATATAAACCCACTTGGAATGACAAGCGTAGGTATGGATTTCACATCTCAGGGATTTCTATCGCCACGATAGCAGGAGGCACGGTTTGAAAATATTTATCTATGAAACGCGTTTTTTCCTGCTGTTCTTATAACAAATCAACCTTTTTTGTCCACCAAGGCTGTTTTCACATGTTTTGAGTATATTATTAAAACCAATTTGTATCATGGCTCACAAATATTTGAAAATATCCTTGACACGACATATCTTGAAGTGGCATAATCCATGTTTCTGTCCTTCGCCATATTTACATGCATAATAATTTCCTGTTATCTTTATCATTAGACATGCCTTTGAAAACTGTAGAATAAAGTTAGCATACCAAATTTCAAACTGAAGAACTGAAGGTTATTAAATGCCGTTTTTTTCACATACCACCATTGCATTGCAAACGTACTTCTGAGTGGTGTCAGGCACTTCATGCAAATTTTGGGTGAGTGAGTGTGGTTTTACACCGCTTTTGGGAATGTTCTAGCAATATCACGGCGGGGAACAGAATTGGGCTACACACATTGTACCCATATGGGGAACCGAACCCGGGTCTTCAGCGTGACGAGCAAACGCTTTTACCACTAGGCTACCCTACCGCCCCCATGCAAATTGTAGGTGGCGGACGCAGGGCATGCTTACCGTAGTGTCATATCTGGTGTCATCACTGATTGTTTCATTGATCCATTGATACATTTTCATTGCTACAAGTATTTTTATATACCCAAAGGGATCCTTTCGTCGAATAATTGAGATTGTTTTTTCTCTGGTGATGACAGACATTCAGTGAATAGCATAGCCTGTGTACAAACTGATGCTTTGTGATTTTATTGATGTTTCACGAGTATCAGGGATAATAAATTCGTCCTGCTTGTATTCCTTGGTCTAACAGCAACAGACTATAGGTCTCTAGGGTTTCACCATACTTTAATTGGCGTTTACGACCTGTGTCAGTGTTTCCGCCATTGTTAAATGAGGTGACTTCTTCAGACGAATAGCGTCAAACCTAACTAGCTCACCCAGCCTTCAACTTGTACCAGTCTATAATGTTTCTTGCTCCAATGTCAGTGCTTTATTTGCTTGTTTGTTGTTTAACGCCACGCACCTCAGCAATATTCCAACTAAACTGCAGTGCTCTGTAAATAATAGAGTCTGACAATCCAGTGATCAACAGCATGAGCATCGATCCACACTGACTGAGTTTAGTTTTACGCCGCTTTTAGCAATATTCCAGCAATATCACGGCGGGGGACACCAGAAATGGGCTTAACACATTGTGCCCATGTGGGGAATCGAACCCGGGTCTTCGGCGTGACGAGCCAACGCTTTAACCACTAGGCTACCCCACCGCCCCTGCATCGATCCACACAAACGGGATACGATGATATGTGTCAACAAAGTCAGCGAGCCTGACAACCCGATCCCGTTAGTCGCCTTGTTCCACAAGTATGGGTTGCTGAAGGCCAATTCTAACCCGTATCTTCACAGGCGTCCAGTGGTTTAACAAGCGTTAATGTTAATATATGCATGTGCATAAGGGTGATTATCTCTCCGGTCCAATGGCCAATGATTATTTACTATTCATCTTTCCTTTACATTGTTGCCGTAATACCACGGTGGTATGGTCGACTAGGAGATTTCCAAATTTGACGCATTTATGGCTAAACTTATATTCGATTCAATTCCCTGAACATACCTCTACCATACGTTCTTGCGTCTATTCAGGCGAACGCTTGACGTGCTTTTTAAATATATATCCTAACGAATCATATTTAGATTGATCAAATATGCAATTTAAATATCACAGTATGTTGCATACGCATTTTCAAGCAATAGTTAATGTAGATGTTGTGTCAAAAGCATTCGACAAAAGACTTTTCCAAATGAGAAGAAGTGCCGATAAAGTTACAATGATTTTTCTCCGCAATTCCCTAATGTAACTTGACCCGTATGAACACGATTTTTAAGGTGTACAATTGAATTCCCTTTATACACGCTTGTGACGGGTGCCACTTATTGGGCATACACCAACCTCTTCGCAAACAAAGAGTATCAACACTATTTGAAAGTGATTCGTGAACACATGCTTAAAATGTATACAGAACGTACAAAAGGCTCTTCTTTAAGCACACAATTTCTCAAAGTTACGGAAAGAGTTTTATCGCTTTTACTGAAGCGGTGGAAACTGTATGACATTAGGAACTATTTAACCAAGACGAACAGCAGCAACATCAGACCTAGAACAATGTGTACCAGAGTTACGAGGTTCCATTCATCATCATGGTGTTTTTTGCCTGAAATCATTTGTCTTCACTGGATGAGCCTGTTGTGATTGTCAGTCTTCGAGCCGCACTGCCACAGCCTCTCCAGACCTCCTGATCGATGTCTTCCTCAAGCGCAATAAGTCTTCCGAACTATCGTGATCTTCCGTTTCCGCTGTGGCGCGGCAGGACGTGTCTGTCGATGCATCAGATGTGGGTAATGTAATTGTTTTACATGTCAGTATGGAGTAGATAAAGAGCAATGTGTCTCACAAGGAGATATATGTGAGGACGAATATTGCATAATAATGAGAACTAACAGTGCAGGCATGCCCATTTATCACAAGAATGAGGTCTCAACCCTGAGCTTCCCTTCTTTAACTTTTGAATTGGTTTTAATACTGATCAGTTTGAATCTTAATCTGTCACATTTTAATTGATAAAATAAGTTACAATTTAATTATTTTTGTACATTTTATACGCTGTATCAGTCAACAATTCTGTGGATTATGTTTATGACAAGGCTATTCCACACGAATCATGTAACCCCTGCTTCAAGAGTAAGTATTCTCGTATGCATATCGACTGACAAGATTTCTGAATACAGTTTGTATTTTGAATTACTTCAGATTTCTGCCCGCCTTGCTTCATGAGATATTTTGATAACTCTCCATGACACGAAAAAAATCTAAACTTATCACCGATTCTATACATTGATAAATTTCTAGTCATTAAACATTTAAAAAAACCCAACTCTTTCCTCATGTTGTCCAGACTATTTTTGAGTGACTTTTCAAAAACACGTCAACGCCGAGAAGAAAACAACATGCACAGGATGTTTCTGATGGTTAACCATAAACAGCCTCGCCATTTGATAAGTCTGTTTTTGTATCGAGCCTTGAACGCAACGGGATGCATAGCTGGTCAACTGAACATTCAGAAACAAGACGTGATTCAGACTAAAGGTGAACAAACCCACAGAGTCAAGCTATGTTTAAAAAACTGCTAATTGGAATTTGTGTTCGGAAATGTCTACGAAAACAGGCTTCATGTCTCCGAAGAGACAGACAGATGTATGTCTCCCGGTGCTGGAAATACTTCCCCATGGCGGAACCTAATCTCAACACATGCTACAAAGTTCCTAATCAGAGCGACGTTCAATACCACACACGGGAATATTGATTCTGTGCCTTGAGCTTTACCGCTGAACACAGTCAGCTTATTTCAGACTGTGCAGGTGGTGATTGGCTCCGGTTGTAAAAGCGTACTTACTATATACTGGAAAACGCAGATATATTATATTTGTGGTATAGATGAGCCTGGGTATACCCGCATTTGCCTGTACATGCTCAGAATAAGTGATAAACTAGTTATTTAAAGTTCGGTTAGAGAAGGCATGAATACCACTGAACAAAAACAATGACATTGAGGATATCTAAAAGGCAGTAGGTCTTCCGTAGCTTGGTCATGAATCGACAAATCCCTGTTCTTGCTGCACAAATACCATTAATCAGCCTCCTGACGACTCTTGCTGGTCCAGCCTACTGTTAAGCTAATTCTTTAAAAGGTAATAACAGGGAAATTTTCTGTTGAATACGAACATCCCATAATCAAAGCAAGCGATGTTCTGATCAAATATGTCGAATCTCGTGAAAAACTATTTAAAAATATAACAAATCTCAGGTAAAGGCGAGTCCGTTCTACGATCCCATTTTATTACATTTTATGAATGGCTATAAAAAATTGATACCTGATGAAACGTTTAGCCTATCCTGGCCCACCGCTGGCACCCATGAAAAAAATCAAAAACTAACATGGAGAGGCAAGTCACCTGTGAAAACCTATGGGAACAAATGTTGCAAGTCAAAATAATAAACAGCACCGGGCTTCTTTTATTGTCACTTATGCATCAAATTTGGAAATACTTTCCCCATAAAGTTTTTACAAAGGCCTCGAATATTACGATCATTCTACCAGCATATATGGATTATGTTCGATTGATGTTGTCCATGACTGAACAATAACAGTAACACTCTCGTAATAAAACAACGCCAAGACCAGATGATCACAAATCCACCGAAACTCTTTTCTTGTTCACTCACTACAGGCGATGTGATGGTTTACTGCAATGGAGGTTCGTTTTAACGGTTTTATGCTGCCCGCTTTGGACTGAGGCCAAGATGTACTTATGAGTGACTTGTCCCCAAGTTATTTGACTGTTATTACGCAATCAGAAAAATCGAAACGTCGCATCTATTGCAATAAAGAAGCATTCTATCCATACAAATTGTTCCTCTTCAGCTGTTAGATTGAAAAGTTACATACAATAGACATTTGTTGTATGTGGGTGACATCTATCAAAATTCCTAAGCCTGCCATTTGCCCAGTTGTTTCTCTTTAAATGCTATATTCTGTGTCGGATTGTAAATAAACCCAACAGAACCTCTTCATGATCATAAAGACAAAGTGTGGAAGAAGATTCCACTGTACAATTCCGACTTTGACATGAGCAAGTGTTTATAAACAGCTACGAAGCTGGGTCTTGTCACTTGTTGTGACTATTATTTTCGTGCCCTTTCATCTATTGCCCTTATGGTTTTAGCAACAATAAAATAACTGTTTGGTTCACAACTGCTAATCTGGTTAATGTGGAATCTGTGACACTTGTAAATAGATTTGGTAACAATAAAGGGAAGATGATTTACGAATAACAACTTCTTTGTAACGTATTGTGCGACATCTCACTGTTGCTTGACAACAGTATAGGAATCGAAACAGAAACTTCGCTTATATAATAAAGAAGTTGTCGGTTGGTTGTTTTGTAGTTTAACGTCACACTCGGCGATGCTCCAGCTATATGTCGACGGTATGTAAATAATCGAGTCAGCATGATGGTCAGCATCATGGGCATCGATCTACGCAATTGAGATACGAAGACATATGGTCGACCAAGTCAGCGAACCTGATCACCCAATTCCGTTAAAAGAAGTTGTCATCCATTAGGCATGAAGAGGAACACTTTTTATGGATAGGCAACTTCTAGATGCTTCCTCAAGTTGTATGCATTGACAACATTGCAATAGATGCAATTAAGTTGTCTAAACATACAAGGTCCTGAAAGATTACCTTTCTTAAAAACAAATCAATTTCTAAATGCCAATTAAAGAGACCATTTGTTAACATCATTATTGTGTTGTATGAGAAGCTGACGACAGTTGCATACATGTCTACAGCATTGCCCAATGTAATGGTTATCGCATTTAGGTTTGTGAGTAATTCACAGATCTGAGTAGTTTGACTTCCACTTCACACAGACAGAACGTATTTGCTAAAAGTCTTGTATCCAGACACCATAATGACACGTTGATGTGACAGGACGTCAGACATCTGCTTTGCCGTGTAACGACTGTAGCTTAACCTTGTATAGATAGGATCAATGAGGGACATATGCAGTTATCAACTTTATAGGGCTCTCTTCATAGCTAAACAACTCTCGTAGACAAAATGTAAGATTAGTCTGGGGACCAGGATGGAAAGAGAAAAAAGTTAATTATCGGATGTATCTCCGTGGTGATTATCCGTATTTATGACATATGAGATGAGGTTTGAACAGTTCTATGTTATGAATGAATGTGAATCAGCCATGCACTGAGTGGTCTGTCATGAAAATGTGCAGTTATTAGAGTCACGCATAGGTTAATTACAATACAAGGACAGGAGTTGACAATGTTACTTTACCATACCGAGTGGCACATCACTCTAAAATAAATAGTGGCATACTACAAGTTTCACAAGAGGATATTATTACATTTATAATATAGATGGAGCTTTGGCCTCAAGCAATGCGAACTTCTACTTCAGAGGAAGAACTATTGGTATATAATATAAAACACCCTTAAAATAAAACCCAACATGCAAACATCAAACAGTACTACTTCGAAAGAAACGGGAGCCACAATCTCATTCAAAGGTTTAACTGACATAATTACATCTTTTCAAGTTTATAACAAGCTACCTGTCCAATTTCCCTGGAAGCGTCAAATAACAGTCACTCAAACCAAACAGATCCACATTCAATTACATGCATGTATGCAAACCGCCCCCCGAGACTGTCATTATATTCCTTACCTCAAAGCTTATTATTCATTACGTCATTTTAAAGCCGCACCGATGCTCAAATTACCAAGAGGTGATTCCCAGAAGATTTCCATCTCAATCACCGTCTGTAATTTGAGACATCGTAGATTATACGGATTGTTGACAAATGTTGACATTAGTTTAATCGGTTCTGCTTGTACAATAAAAGCTACAATATCCTTAAGTTTTAACATCCATAAAAAATCTCTGCTAAAAGTAAAGTCGATTATTCAATTCCGACTGGGGGCGATGGGGTAGCATCGATGTGGTTAAAGCATTCGCTCACCACGCCAAAGACTTAGGTTCAATTCCACATGTGGGTACAATGTGTGAAGCCCATTTCTGTGTTCCCTCGCCGTGATATTGCTGGAATATTGCTAAAAGTGGCGTAAAACTAAAATTCACTCACTCCGACTATATCATGAACATAGGAACATGAATCACTTTCAAAATAGTTATTAGTGTTCTCGAGAAGGAGTGCGATCCTGTTCCAAGTATCATTGGCACCAACCATAAACTAACGCCAAATGTTCGATTGTTGCTAAAAGTTGTTGAATGTAAACACCAAAGGCTGGAGCTATTGGAATTTTTCTCCTATATCCATTCACTTCCTCTGCATTATCAGGAAAATATACTGCTTCGCTAATCCACCTGTACGTTACAAAAGTTGTAGTGCAAAAACTGTCTAAACAAATTCTTTTTGAAGCAGGTGACACATTCGTTATTCTTGTGAGGTAGTGTTGACACATGTCGGTCCATGAGGTTTGGTATGTTTAATGAACATAAACGCGACAAAACCCTTTCCACATTCATAAGAAATATCTGTCAAAAGCAGAGTCGATTGTACAATTGTGACTATATCATGAGCAGATATTTGTTTCAGCAGTATTACAGCTTCACGATGTTGTTTGTAAACAAATCGGGTCTGAACCAGACAATCCAGCGATTGTCACTATGCGATACGATGACAAAACATGTGGTTTATCAATCACTATGAAATAGTGATGATACCAGGGTGTCCGCGAAAAGTCTTAACATTTGTTCACCTGAACATATGGTATACGTCAAAATAGGGAATTGCATGGGACATCATTTTTGTCACTGGTGTATCAAATTTGGAACTTTCCTCCACATGTCTACCATAAAACGTCTTGAAAACTTTACTGTTATTACATGTTATTTAAGACCGCAGTCAGTAACGTCCCAGCTGTAGCAAATAGGCATCAATATAATCGTGTCTTGGCCCTGATAAATCTGATTACCAGCACGGACATCGATGTACGCTGTCGGGATATTATGATAAACTTGATATTACTATGCGAGTGTCTGCAAGATACAATCTATACACGTTACAGTGAGATTGTTGCGATACGTTTTGAATCAACGACTTGTAAGATTTATGTCATCTGACAGGCGAGTAAAGCAATATGTTTCTTCCCATAACATCGCACCATTGGAGCAATTAATCTGTGCATACTTTGACAAATTTCATGGTGTTAGTGGTGAATTAAAACAGTAACAACACATTCACCCATGACGTCAATCTGCTTAGTTGCCATACCTTACAAAATGCACATTTCTGCCATATTTGTGTATCTGGAGTGATTTGATAGTTTGGTCCAATAGAACATCTAAAAGCTGCATCACGTCTGCTTTTCTCCGAAATCAAGTTAAAGTGGCGTGGATAACTGACATATTGTTAAAACAGTCACTATTCCCTTTGCCTTCTTCGATTTTTCGTACGACTTAAATTTTGAACTTTGGCACATTTCAAAAGTTTAAATTGAGCTATGAACATTTGCTCTAGCAGCTCTGAAGGATTCGGAAGTTGAGATGCTGAGTTCAATTTATCTTGGATCTTCCTTGGGGGATGACAAATGTTAAACTTGGTCGATAGGTTGACTGATGATAACAGGCTGGTACCACAAGAGGCGCTCTCGCTTTTATCAGGAAGATAAGGCCTCTTTGGCTTTATCTCCCAGGCAGACAAGTTAAAAGGCAAACCATACGTCTTCTCTTAACAAGTAGCACTCTCGTTTAAAACACACGTGTCTTCCCTTTCATGGAGGTGGTAATGAAATCATTTCTAAACAAGACTGACGATGGTTGATATAGGCGATGGAAGGTCTATAAAATAAAATTGAAGCTATCTTTTTCTTTCCACATTTACTAAAAAAAAGTCACATTTCATGCTGTTATTCATCGACATATATATTCGCCATCTCGCCCCTGGTGTGAAGAGTACCTTCCATCAAATGTTTGCATGTAACATATGTTACTCTTTCTCAGTAAAGTACAGATTATAATACTTTTGTTTGGTTGAGTCCAAAATGGGATTCGAATCCACACAGAGTCAGGCACCAACTCACAAGCACACAAAGTCAGCGATTTTATCCACTGTTATAGGGGCAAAACGTGATATTGAGAACACCTGACCTTCACTCGACATTGTTTCCTGTGTACCATGATTAACCTCGGTCAGTGACAATGACACGTGCCGATTTGAACAATTTATTCTGATCTGTTGATTATGTACATAATACATAAAGTGTACAAAAACACGTTTACGTTTCGTTTTTGCAGAATATATATTTTCATCTGTTCATTATTTACTTGCTGTTAAGCAAAAAATGTTTTGCCATTGAAATACAAAAGACGTGATTGTTAGATTTCCCAAAATGTCATCTTATGTAATGGTTCTAAAAAGATATGTTGTCAAGATGGCCTACATTTGAGAAAGTCAGTAATAAAAGTATGTCATATCAGAACATTCTCATGACTTAGTGGACACGCTCTTTTCCAATATACTTAGTGATCAAAACAGTCCACATACAATGTATATCGTGAACCTTGATTCGGTAAACTCAGGGCCCACACTAGTATCTATAAGCAATTTCTCCGTTATCATCGTATCTTGTTGGTCAACATATTCAATTAGTTTGCATTGATAGTAGAGGAAAATAATATTCATGAACTTTAAGTTTCACCCTGTGTTTCGATATCTCAGCTGTCGCGACCAAATCGAAAACTTAAAATGTAAGAAACAAATTCGAACTCAGTTACATGTATCATATATAGCAAATATCAACTTTAATAAGGTGGTAGAGTACTATAAGATGAAAAAGTATGCATTCCCTGAACCATGCTTTTCATTTTGTGTTTTAAAACACATTTTCGTGTCTGTTTGGAACAATTTTTATTTTAAACTTATGTGAAACAAATAACAAACAAATACCAAACAAAATTAGTCAGGGGCAGATTTAATGTCTCTTCCCAAAATGTCGAAAATCATGATCACAATTCCGCTGTATGCGTACTAGTTCAACCAGTCGTATGCCGAGAACATGTTACAGGTTACATGCATGGTTACATGGAATGCAAACATGGCGTACGTTGAACTGGGGTGTGGACATTACCACAGTAAACAAGACAAACTGCAAGGGCTATCACCTGCCCCTTCGTGGTGCTCTATGTCAAGGAAGTACAATAATTATTGGAAATGGATTGTAACCCCTTCCATCGAGCATTACTCATCTATTTTCTCAACAAGGAAAGAAGCAGCGGCCGAATCGTTCTTAATTACCTCATTCGCGAACTGGCTGATTCCAGTAGGCCGTTTATGTAGACTTAATGGTCATTTTTGTTCATTCAGTTCCGAGACAGTACCTTAAAATGAGCTTCGCTTGTATGCATCCGGAAGTGGAGGACTTTTAAGGGAATGGATGTAGCATGACTATAATGGGAGCCATTACAGACGAGTGGTCATTAATTGGCTATTTATCATAAATGTAAACAGAAGCCTGACGTCAAAGGAGTGACCAGAATATGATATTTGGTTTCCATATAAAATACTCTGTAACTTGATTTTGTGGCATTTGACCCCTGTCCTGCATTTGGACTCGTGGCGTCAATGTCATGAACACTAAACATGTTGTTCTGCCGTCTTCTTATGATCTAAATATCAACCTATTAAGGTTTACATGGAAATTGTTCATTGTTGTTGAGTGAGTGAGTTAATATTTAACGTCACATCGGCAATATTGCAGCCATATCGTGACGATCATTGTTGTTGAATGTGTTTTCAAATTTGGAAAGAATTTTAACAATGAATAGTTTTTTTTGTTGCTAGCATATTAGAGCACTCACAAATTTCTGACTGACGAATGCCTTGAAAGACCTGTCCCTTTTCGTTCAAAAACTTCCCCAATGCCCTGTAGTTGTCAAAACATGACAGGTAACTCAAACTTCCAGTTACTATCTGGTCACTTTATTGGTATATTCAATGAATTGTAGATAGAATGCGTGAGTACCCAAGTTGTGTATGGAGCCGCATCTCGAAAGGAGAGCGTTGGGTCAAATATTGGTTAAAACAAGAGGAAACAGAAAAAAATAGAACTTGACATTCATCTTTTCATTATCGCAAGCTTATATCCCAGATGGGTTACGAACAAAATCGTGTGAATAATATTCTTTTGTTCATAGTCAAATCACAGACGAACCTAAGAAAAAAGAATCGTAATCTTCTGGGCATTGAAAGGACCACTTCTGCCGTTGTTGTCAAGCATTGTTGTCCGACGTTAACGTCGGGTAATCAGTTCTTGGCTTCATCAGCCACTGGTGTTCAGCTGATAGAAAACACAATGTCATGAAGATGCTCAAGTAAAACAAAGAGACGAAGTACAACAAAAACCGTTTGCCTCAATTAATGGCAAATCTACTTAACGCTTATACCAACGTTATAAGCATTATAACTTTTGTCCTGAAAGTTTATTAAATGTTTAAATGACCATTGAAACTCTCTGAAAAAGGGTGAACATGAAGTAAGAAAGAAGCAACTAATGCGCTGTGATGCCTTTGATTGAATGATTTTTATTCAATCGAAAAATTACCAAACAATTAGTTGTCATAACACAATAACAGCTATTCTATCGAAGCGATACAGAAATATGTTGTGAAGAACACTCAATCTTGCATCAGCTGTACACGAATGTTTACCGCCAACTGACATTTCGAACTTTGAAAAGAGGTTACATTTGAGATAGAATCAATAAACAACTTAACCCGTTCAATTTTGCAAATTGTGTCAATGTACAAGAAAATGAAGACTTGTTGATGGGATGTTTTGATTTTGTGAATGTGAAAAGAATGGGCTTTGGAACAGATTGCTAAATCGATTTTAGGTAAAAGGTTAGACTGTCGGAGGTTACGGTGACTTTGATACAGCAGATTCTGGGATTTACATTCCATTTTTTGTGAGCAGTGAGACGAAAAGCACGTTATTTGGGTACGATTTCCATGCTATTTCTACAAATATGAGCTTACAGGCAATCACGAGCAGAATCCGGATACTTCGGATTCGAGGAGTTTTGTGTGGAAATTTCAACACGCTACGTGGCTTGAAAATCAAATTGAGAAAATCCGAAAATTAACTCAATAAACAGTGTAATAACTGCAAGCCATGACATCAGCATTTCTGTACCAGCGATAAAGTGATTATATTCGTGGCATGAGCTCTACCTCTAAACCAATCTGTCTCAGGAGTAACCCTCGAAGGGCACGGGGCGGAAGCAGTATGGCTTTTCACTTTGGCGAATTTAGTGTGGGTGTGGTAAAAGTAGGAGTGAAGCAGCTTTTGGTCTTACGATGTAAATAAACCTTATATGACAGGATTTTCATGTTCAACCTACGGCGATAAACAATGGAAAAAATACCCAACGGTTTTCAGGTACGAATTACAGCAGAAATAAAATTTCAAATTACTCTCAATTGAATCTTCCTTTTTTGCCTGTGCAGCTTTGGAAGACTGTAATGTGATCCCGGCCTACACATATGCCACTATTGTTATTCAATTCTGACTTATGCTAGTTAGGCAGTCTTGTATAGTTAAGGCAGTACTGGCGTGTAACGGTTATAGTTCGGCCAGACTTGATTATTTACAGGCGCCATAAAACTGGAATATTTGGACAAGTTCAACTATAGTAAAATACGTCATTAAAATTGAATCTCGTGACAAACCATTTTGAAAACATAAAAAATATCAGCGATTCCTATTTTATCACATTGTATGAATTACTATCAAGAGTTATACCAGAAGAAAAGTTAAACGTATCCTGCTCCACCGCTGGCATACATGAAAACACATTGAAAGGAAAGACACCTGTGAAAACATATGGGAAGAAATATAGCAAGTCAAAATAAGAAATTACACCGGGCTTCTTTAATTGTCACTTATGCATCAAATCTTGTTTTACAAAGGCATCCAATGTTGCCACCGATATCATGCAACTTTTAAACATGAGTCGTATGACCATATCTGTTAAAAAGACGACCTTTCTTCAAGTGTATACGAACTATGTTCGACGTATTTTGTCCAAGGCCATGCCTTACCATCCACGGAAACTATTTCCTGTTCACTCACTTCAGGCGATATGATGGTATTCTTGCAATGGAGGATCGTTTTAACGGTTTTATGCTGCTCGTTTTATACTGAGTTCAAGACACACTTGCCTTGTCATCAAGTCTTTTGACTTTGATCACGAATGCAGTAACTCTTTGATATGTTCTACACAACAGATGTATTTGGGAGACCTGTCAAAATTCATAACACTACCATTTACCCAGATGTTTCTCTTTAAATGCTATATTCTGTGTCGGAGTGAGTGAGTGAGTTTAGTTTTACGCCGCTTAAGCAAAATTCCAGCAATATCACGGCAGGGGACACCAGAAATGGGCTTCACACATTGTACCCATGTGGGGATTCGAACCTGGGTCTTTGGCGTGACGAGCGACCGCTTTAACCACTAGGCTACCCCACCGCCCCTTCTGTGTCGGATTGTAAATAAACCCAAAAGAATGAAAAATGTTCCTCTTCACCATACAAGGTCCAAAAAGATTGCCTTTTTTGTATAACAAATCAATTTCTAAATGCCAAATAACGAGACCATTTGTTAAGATCATTATTGTGTTGTATGAGAAGCTAACGACAGTTGCATACATGTCTACAACATTGTCCAATGTAATGATTCTCGTATTTAGCTTTGTGAGTAATTCACAGATCTGAGTAGTTTGACTTCCACTTCACACAGACAGAACGTATTTGCTAAAAGTCTTGTATCCAGACACCATAATGACACGTTGATGTGACAGGACGTCAGACATCTACTTTGCCGTGTAACGACTGCAGCGTAACCTTGTATAGATAGGATCAATGAGGGACATATGCAGTTATCAACTTTATAGGGCTCTCTTCATAGCTGAACAACTCTCGTAGACAATATGTAACATTAGTCTGGGGACCAGGATGGAAATAGAAAAAAGTTAATTATCGTATGTATCTCCGTGGTGATTATCCGTATTTATGATATGTGAGATGAGGTTTGAGCAGTTCTATGTTATGAATGAATGTGAATCAGCCAGGCATTAAGTGGTCTGGTTATGGAAATTTACAGCTATTAAAGTTAACGTAGGTAAATTAGAATAAAAGGACAAGAGTCTTGACAATGTTACTTTGCCATACCGAGTGGCATAATATCATACAAAATTAAAAGTGGTATTCTACAAGCTGGTTGACTGATTTGTTTAACGACGCACTCTGCAATATTCCAGCTATATGGGCTTTAAATAATCGAGTCTGGACCAGACAATCCAGTAATCAACAGCATGAGCATCGATTGGCGCAATTGGGATACGATGACAACCAAGTCAGCGAGCCTGACCACCCGATCCCGTTAGTCGCCTTTTACGACAAACATGAGTTGCTGAAGACTAATTCTAGCCCTGAGCTTCACGGGTTGTAGTATACGGGGCGGTGGGGTAGCCATATAGCTGGAATATTGCTGAGTGCGGCATAAAACTAAACTCACTCACTCACCGTATAGTACAAGATTCGTAAGAGGATATTATTACGTTTTGAACATCAAAATGTAAACAGGCATAAAATGCTGATCTTTTATAATAAAGATGGAGATTTAGTCCTCAGGCAATGCGAACTTCTACATCAGAGATAGAACTATTGGTATATAATGTACAAAACCCCTTTAAATAAAAACCCAACATGCAAACATCAAAGAGTACTACTTCGAAAGAAACGGGAGCCTCCATCTCATTCAAAAGTTTAACTGACATAACTGCATCTCTTCAAAGGTTTAAAACAAGCTACCTGTCCAATTTCCCTGAACGCGTCAAATAACAGTCACTCAAACCAAATAGATCCACAGTCAATTACATGCATTTATGCAAACCGTCCCCCGGGACTGTCATTATTTTTCTTACCTCAAAGCTTATTATTCATTACGTCATTTTAAAGCCGCATAGATGCTCAAATTACCAAGAGGTGATTCCCAGAAGATTTCCATCTCAATCACCGTCTGTAATTTGAGACATCGTACATTATACAGATTGTCGTTCCAGATAGATTGACTCCATTAAGTGCCGTAAGGCTGTGATTCGTTTTGTCACATTTCTGTATAAGTTGTTAGAAGTGTTAGGTTAAAATGTTGACATTAATTTAATCGGTTCTGCTTGTACAATAAAGGCGACAATATCCTTTTAACATCCATAAAAATCTATGCTAAAAGCAAAGTCGATTTATCCAATTCCGACTGGGGGCGGTGGGGTAGCCTAGTGGTTAAAGCATTTGCTCACCACGCCAAAGACCTAGGTTCAATTCCACACGTGGGTACAATGTGTGAAGCCCATTTCTGGTGTCCCTCGCCATGATATTGCTGGGATATTGCTAAAGCGGCGTAAAACTAAACTCACTCACTCCAACTATATCATGAACATAGGAACATGAATCACTTTCAAAATAGTTATTAGTGTTCACGATAAGGAGTGCGATCCTGCCCCATGTACCGTTGGCACCCACCATAAACATGCCAAAGCTTGCCATTTTTTCTCATGAAAATGGAAACGTGTTGAAGTCAAAATAGGGAATTAGCCTCCGCATCATTTTTGCCACTGATGTCACTTTTGAAATTTCCTCCACATGTCGACCATATAACATTTTGAAAGCACTATGGTGGCCTTGAATCTATGAAATCCTGATTAAAAGAGCATGTTCGATTGTAGCTTAAAAGTTGTTGAATGTAAACACCAAAGCCTGGAGCTTTTGGAATATTGCTCGACATGAAAGGAAAGTTCGTTTTTATCCTCTGCAATATACTGCTTCACTGATCCATCTGCACGTTACAAAAATTTGTGGTGCAACAATTGTCTAAACAGAGTCTTTTTGAAGCAGGTGACACATGTTATTCTTGTGGGGTAGTGCTAGTACATGTCATGATCAGTCCATGAGGTTTGGGATGTTTAATGGAAATAGAAACGACAAAACCCTTCCCACATTCAAAAGAACTATCTGCCAAAAGCAGAGTCGATTGTACAATTGTGACTATATCATGAGCAGATATTTGTTTCAGCAGTATTACAGCTGCATGATGTTGTTTGTATGATATAGTGATGATACCAGGTGTTCGCGAAAAGTCCAGTCATTTGTTCACTTGAACGTATGGTCAAAAAAGGGAATTGCATGGGAAATCATTTTTGTCATTGATGTATCAAATTTGAAATTTCCTCCACATGTCTACCATAAAACTTCTTGTAAACTTTACTGTTATTACATGTTATTTAAGACCGCAGTCAGTAACGTCCCAGCTGAAACAAATAGGCATCAATATCGTGTCTTGGCCCTGATAAATCTGATTACCAACACAGACATCGATGTACGCTGTCGGGATATTATGATAAACTTGAGATTACTATGCGAGTGTCTGCAAGATACAATCTATCTTACTCTGAGATTGTTGCAATACGTTTTGAATCAACGACTTGTAAGATTTATGTTATCTGATAGGCGAGTGAAGCAATATGTTTCTTCCCATAACATCGCACCATTGGAGCAATTAATCTGTGCATACTTTGACAAATTTCATGGTGTTAGTGGTGAAGTAATACAGTAACAAAACATTCACCCATGACGTCAATCTGCTTAGTTGCCATACCTTACAAAATACACATTTCTGCCATATTTGTGTATCTGGAGTGATTTGATAGTTTGGTGTAGAAAAACCTGATCTGCATCCCGTCGGGCTTTTCTCCGAAATCAAGTTAAAATGGAGTATAAAACTGACATATTGTTAAAACAATCACTATTCCCTTTGTCTTCTCCGATTTTTCGTACGACTTAAGTTTTGAACTTTGGCATATTTCAAAAGTTTAAATTGAACTATGAACATTTGCTCTAGCAGGTCTGAAGGATTCGGAAGTTGAGATGCTGAGTTCAATTTATCTTGGATCTTCCTTGGGGGATGACAAATGTTAAACTTGGTCGATCAGGAAGATAAGGCCTCTTTGGCTTTATCTCTCCGACAGACAAGTTAAAAGACAAGCCATACATCCTCTCCGAAACCAGACTGCCGATGGTTCATACAGGCAATGGAAAGTCTATCAAATTACAATTTGAAGCTATCTTTTTACCCGCATTTGCTAGAAAGTCACATATCATGCTGGTGTTCATCGATATATATAATCGCTCTCTAATCCCAGATGTGAAGAGTACCTTTCATCAAATCTTTGCATGTAACATATGTTATATTTGGGATTACTTTTTTCAGTAAAGTACAGCTTATTGTACTTTTGTTAGGTTGAGTCCAAACCGGGATTCGAACCCACACTCTCAGGGCCAGGCACCAAATCATCACCAACACACACAAAACAGCTATCTAACCCACTCTTATAGGGGCAGCTGAGAACAGCTGACATCACTTGACATTCAGTTGTTTCCTGTGTGCCATGATGAACCTCGGTCAGTGACATTGACATTTATTTTCATCTATTGATAGTATACAAAAGCAGATTTGTGTTTCGTTTTTGCAGAATATATACTTTCATCTTTCCATGGTTATTTGCCAATGAAATGCAAAAGTCGTGATGATTTGATTTTCCCAAGTCGTAAAGGTTCTGAAAAGGGTAGCCTTAGTGCTGACAAACAATACCTATGTCATGTCCTACACACACACACACACACACACACACACACACACACACACACACACACACACACACACACACACACACACACACACACACTGTATATCGCATGAACCTTCAGTTGACCAAAAATATTATCTTAAATGTTAATTCTCCGTTATCATCCCCAACATAAAGTCATCAAATTTTAATACCCCTGGAGTTACAAATAATAAATAAATTCGAGAAACAATATCACTGTTATTCTACATACATATAAAATTTCTTGTGTTAAGATTTAAAATGTGAAACGTAGAACTACGTACGGCAGTTGAGAGAAACTTTGAACCTCTACTCCATGCCCCTTTCAATCCTTACCAAGCACAAACTTTTTTTCAATCTAAACTCAATTTCACCTGAATGGAGTTTTTACATCCAAAGTCGAGGTAATTGCCTTTTTGAATGGAGCAAGATTTCTTTTGGACAGAGATAACAAAGCTTTTGCAAATGCATGGATGTGAAAGTAGATTATATTGATAAAAATACACGTGTACACAATTTTAATTCTGAACGATTTCCCATGTGGAATCATGAACATTTTGTTTTAGCCCGAGTAGCAAAATAGTGGACACGTCGAATACTTACAGTATAACATTCCCTCAAGGAGAAACAAATTTGAACTTAGTTAAATGTATCATATATAACAAAATTCAACTTCAAGAAAGTGGTACAGTACTATAAGACGATTGTAACGCAATCAGTAAATGAATGCTCCCATCAATGAAGCAAGGATCATCCCCTTGCATGTAACATGGCGTGAAAGCTTAAGAAGTGAACTGGTCCCCGAACTGTCTCCCGTTGCTTCTTCCGAGCAACGAAACAATGATGAAGTAAGAATTCTCTGTACCATCCTTATCATTTGTATTTTGTCTGTTTTAAAACTGTTTTTATTATGAGAAATAAGTGAAACAAATGAAAACACAAAAACAAATACCGAACAAAAGTTCATGTCTCGTCCAAAATTGTCGAAAATCATGATCACAATTCCGCTGTATGCGTACTAGTTCAACCAATCGTATGCCGAGAACATGTTACAGGTTACATGCATGGAATGCATACATGGCCTCCGTTGAACTGGGGTGTGGACATTACCACAGTAAACAAGACAAACTGCAAGGGCTATCATCTGCCCCTTCGTGGTGCTCTATGTCAAGGAAGTACAATAATTATTGGAAATGGATTGTAACCCCTTCCATCGAGTATTACTCATCTATTTTCTCGACAAGGAAAGACTTAGTGGCCGAATCGTTCTTAATTACCTCATTCGCGAACTGGCTGATTCCAGTAGGCCGTTTATGTAGAATTAATGGTCAATTTAGTTAATTCAGATCCGAGACAGTACCTTCGCTTATATGCATCCGGAAGTGGAGGATTTTTAAGGGAATGGATGTAGCATGACTATAACGGGACCCATTACAGACGAGTGGTCATTAATTGGCTATTTATCATAAATGTAAACAGAAGCCTGACGTCAATGGAGTAACCAAAATTTGGTATTTGGTTTACATATAAATATACTCTGTAACAGTATATGTTAGACTGACTGACTGACTGAGTTTGGTTTTACGCCGCTTTTAGCAATATTCCAGCAACATCACGGCGGGGGACACCAGAAATGGGCTTCACACATTGTGCCCATGTGGGGATTCGAACCCGGGTCTTCGGCGTGACGAGCCAACGCTTTAACCATTAGGCTACCCCACCGCCCCAGTATATGTTAGAAGCTCAAGGATAAAGAGAGGTATTATAACAGTCGTTTTTAGCCCATCAAATCTGAAATGTATGTGAAAAAAGTGAATAAATACTAAAATAGGGATCAGACTGTGTGCCAAACCAGAAACACGAAGATTTAATCATAAATGTACCAAAATGGACGAATCTCTATTTTTTCAGAACATATTTCTCTAATATTTGAAAGCGGGATAAGTCTTTGACTCATCTCAAATGACATGTTAGCAAGAGCGACAAAATGTTTTCTGTGATCAAAATCATATTACGAAATCCTTTGAACGATTCCAAGGCCATTTAGGCAAATGAGCGGCGATGGGGTAGCATAGTGGTTAAAACGTTCGCTCGTCACGTCGAAGACCAGGTTTCGATTCCCCACATGGGTACAATGTGTGAAGCCCATTTCTGGAGTCACCGACGTGAAATTGCCGGAATTTTGTTAAAAGTGGAGGAACTATAAACTCATTCACACACTTAAGCAAATGATGAATGCTGAGCCATGGCCATACTCAAAATGAGGTCATCTCCAAATAAGAAGTCTTCTCATAGGACCGATAATGTTCATATATGTAGATTTGCCGTTTAATTAAGGCAAAAGGGTTTTGTTATACTTTGTCGTTTTGTTTTACTGGAGCGTCTTCATGTGTTTTCTATCAGCTGAACACCAATGTCTGATGAAGCGAAGATCTGATTACTCAACATTAACGTCGGACAACAATGCTTGACAGCAATGCTTGACTCCAATGTCAGACGTGGCCCTCCTTACTATACCCGGAACATTACTTTTTCTTAGGTTCGTCTTTATTTGACTATGAACAGGAAAATATTAGCCACATAGTTTGGTTCATAACCCATCTGGGACATTAGTTGTTATAATAAAACGATAAATGTCAAGTTCTTTTTCTTCTGTTTGCTCTTGTTTTAACCAATGTTTGACCTAGCGCTCTCCTTTCGAGATGCGGCTCCATAAACAACTTGGATACTCACACATACTATCTACAAATTCATAGAGTATACTTTGAGGAATCCGATATGCCTTGACGGCACACTGTTATCTGGCAGCGGAGAATGTAGTCAATGTATGTGTGGCGATTGTCGATGACGGCAAATTTTCAAAACGCCGGTTAATATATAAAGTGGCCAGACAGTAACTGGAAGTTTGAGTTACCTGCCATGTTTTCACAACCACAGTTTCTAAAAGAAAAGGGACAGTTCTTTCAAGACACTCGAAAGTGAAAATATGGACCTTTGTGAGTGCTCTGATATATACCAGCTACAAAATGAAACCATGCATTGTTGGAAAAATCTTTCCAAACGTTTTGAAAACATAACAGCAATGTACAGATTCCATGTAAATCTACATGCAGTCTGGATTTTCTATATGTATAGTTTCTTCTTGTGGCTAATTTATATTTTCGGTCCTACAACTTATTCGATGCAGCCACTTATTTTACCCATTCTATTGCCTGTTTAATCGTAACCATTAAACTGTGTCTTTCAATATTTTATTTTGATTATTCATTGATCTTGTATGGTTATTTCCTAAATTCAGAGTTTATTTCCGTACGAACCGTTTTGGGGGGTTACCCTTTGAGTTTACCTCGTATCAACAGATAGTTTTTGTGCATTAAGAGTGAGTGAGTTTAGTTTTACGCCGCTTTTAGCAATATTTCAGCAATATCACGGCGGAGGACACCAGAAATGGGCTCCACACATTGTACCCATGTGGGGAATCGAACCGGGTCTTTGGCGTGACGTGCTAAAGCTTTAACCACTAGGCTACCCCACCACCCTGTGCATTAAGAAGATGAACTACATGTGAGAAATTCGTAATAGAGAAAACGTAGTTTCGACAGAGATCGACATGTCTGAGTTTTTAAAGTGTTTAAAGTTTTTATTTATGTATTAATGTTTAAGTTTCAGAAAACCTCAACAGGTAGTTCTATTATTACGGCATATATTCCACGTGAGATTGAATCCCCAGCAATGAAATCTCACCGAAAGAAGCAACTTATTGACTCGGGCGGTTATGCGCCGTGATTTGGTTGATTCATTTTCATTTAATCGAAAAATTACCAAACAATTAGTTGTCATAACACAATAACAGCTATTCTATCGAAGCGATACAGAAATATGCTGTGAAGAACACTCAATCCTGCAGCAGCTGGACACGACTGTTTACCGCCAACTGACATTTCGAACTTTGAAAAGAGGTTACATTTGAGATAGAATCAATAAACAACTTAACCTGTTCAATTTAACAAATTGTGTCACTGTACAAGAAAAGGAAGACTTATTGATGGGGATGTTTTGATATTGTGAATGTGAAAAGAATGGGCTTTGGAACAGATTGCTTAATAGATTTTAGGTAAAAGGTTAGACTGTCGGAGGTTACGGTGACTTTGATACAGCAGATTCTGGGATTTACATTCTATTTTTTTTAGGTGTGAGACGAAAAGCACGTTCGGGTACGATTTCCATGCTATTTCTACAAATATGAGCTTACAGGCAATCACGAGCAGAATCCGGATACTTCGGATTCGAGGAGTTTTGTGTGGAAATTCCAACAAGCTTCGTGGCTTGAAAATCAAATTGAGAAAATCCGAAAAAAATACTCAATAAACAGTGTAATAACTGCAAGCCATGACATCAGCATTTCTGTTCCTGCGATAAAGTGATTATATTCGTGGTATGAGCTCTACCTCAAAACCAATCTGTCTCAGGAGTAACCTTCGAAGAGCAGGGGCGGAACCAATATGGCTTTTCACTTTGACGAATTTAGTGTGGTTTGGGTAAAAGTAGGAGTGGAACAACTTTTGGTCTTACGATGTAAATAAACCTTATATGACAGGATTTCCATGTTCGACTTACGGCGATAAACAATGGAAAACATACCCAAAGGTATTCAGGTACGAATTACAGCAGAGATAAAATTTCAAATTACTCTTAACTGAATCTTTCCATTTTTCCTGTGTAGCTTTTGAAGACTGTAAAGTGAATGATCCACGCCTACACTACAATAAATTCGTACTTAACCTAGTAAGGTAGCCTGGTATAGTTAAGGCAGGACTTACGTATAACGGTTACAGATCAGCCATACGGGATCGAACAGGGGACACGTCTTACCATATGCCGGGCTTGTATATGACCTGTAAGTAGGTCACGACCTTATGTTGTTTAGTTCTTCCGGTGACCAACAACGTTTCATACCCTTTCGATTCCAACCATCCCCAAATTAGTCAACTATTACGACTGTCAACAGCTGTGACAGCCATGCATGGTTGTACACTTTGTCCGGTCTAGTATATCATATTTGGCGGTCGCGCAATTTGGAACCAGAAATGTTTTTTGAATAAACGCTTGTCACCGGAAATCTGGTACCGGAAGTAGCGCCCGCGAGACTTACGGGCCCTATTTAACGGACAATGATTGGCATCGACGCCAAGAGAGTAACCGGGATCCCAGGCCAGAGTATCTCGAGTTCCGTGAGTCTCTGCCTCTCCGGCCGGCCCTCAACGCTTGTACAAGCCGACAGTTTTATACATGATGATAGGCTACATGAACAGAAGTAGGGCACCAGTAGCTGACGTTAGAATGTAACAAGCTGCATACTGTTTGGGAAATACATGCACTGGGTATTCTCCAGTATCAGGTGAATGAACATGAATGAAAACAACTTGATTGACATTGATGCTTTTCTAATCTATAAATGAATATGGGGAGTCAATCAGACTAGACAAATGGCAGGCAGAGTTAACAAATGGCGGACAGGTAAAGCAGTGAACCTCGGTTCTCTGATAATATACTGAAAGGCAAAAGAAACGTCGTAATATTAGAAATGACATTTGAGTATCAATGGAGTATTTGAACCTATTTTTTTAAATATACACCAGAAGTCAAGTTTGAGGAAACATGAATCGTGGTCGTATAGCCTGCATTGCCCAATAAAGTATTGTTTTGAGATTGAAGTTAGAAATATTTTTGTTTTTTGGAGAGGGAAAAGTTTCCACAAACACAACATTGAAATCGAGATGCACGTGCATCATAAATGCATTCAGGCATAAATTGCCGGCTTGAATGGCAATCGTTCACTTGTTTTCTGAACACAGCAGCTATGACTAGGTTAACGTGAGATCAACCACAACAAGCTATTGGACGTCTGCACGCTGGTTAACATGCTCGAGTCATTGCTAATGACTTCAGTTGCAGCGTACGAACGATAGAACGTCTTGGAATGCGATACAACGCCACCACCAGCACTGATGACCGTCCACGTAGTGGTCAACCCCGTGTAACAACACGTCGCCAGGACCGTCATATCGTCCATCAACACGTGCAAGACCTATTCGCAAGGGCCAGAGAAACAGCTTTGGTGACCATAGGAAACCACCAGCGACCAGTCAGTGACCTACCATTCGGCGACGTCTCCAAGCCAGGAACCTGTTTTGTCGATGTCCTGCCAGGAGACCCATATTCACCCAACGTCACCGCCGGGAACGTATCCAAGTGGACACAACAGCGGCAAAACTGTCGTGGGGGACAATGGAGAGGGGTTATCTTCTCTGATGAAAGTCGGTACTGCATTTCAGTGGCGTATTATTTAAAAAAAATAGGTTCAAATGTTCCATTGATACTCACATGTCATTTCTAATATTACGACGTTTCTTTTGCCTTTCAGAATATATACTTTATGTCAGTGCGCCGACTGTGAGAGAAGATAAGGATTTAACTTATACATTTAATCGTAACCGAATTACGCTACTATGCCAATACATGTGTCTCTGACCACGCCTACGCACAACCGCAGCAACACAGGCACATGTCGCCAAATGTTGTTCACATACTGTACGTATGCTGCGTGGTTGTGAATAGACTTGCAAAGTCTCTAAGGTTATAAGTAATTGTTTAAATTAAAATTTCTATAAAAATATAAATACCAGACTGGCGTCCTGTCCGCTTATCTAGACTTGCCTCTTTAAAGGAGAGAATTACAATACATCCATGGGCTTAGCATTCAGTACAGCCTTGAAGCAAGGCTAGATTGTGAACAACTCGGCTTGATGTTTATCGTCTCACAGGGTCGGTGGGGAAGTCCAGTCGTTTGAGCTTTCGCTTGTCCGGTCCTGAAGGTCCGGGTTCGATTTCCCACACGGATGCAATGTATGAAGTCATTTCTGGTGTTCCCGTTGTGATATAGCGTGAATATTGCTAAAGGCGGCTTAAAATCCGACTCACTCACTCTCACTGAAAAGACACATGATATATGTATGCCCATATGTACATACAGTGTAATTTACAGTAGAATGATAGAACTATCAATTTGGTTCAACGATCATGGCGCCCTAAAACCAATATAAACAAGAGATTCATGACAGCCACTTCCAGTTTTCAACACGAATGGTGCTACCACTATCAACGTATATACTCGATTATCATATTTATACAGTATTCCAGACAGCGTTGGTTAGTTGTGTTTGACATGTGGATTTGTCAAGTTGTCTGGAAACTAGTATAACCACATGAACATCCGATCCATCACGTTGATGGTTGAACAGCGCAGTTTATCATACAATCACTTGTTTGGGCCAGACACTGGAAAATCCCTATCGTATATTTGGAAAGTAAGTCAACAGTTTACCTAGAAAGGAGGCATCGCACTGATTTATGGGACTTGAAATTAGTTTCCCTAGGCCACCTCATTTGCATATTTATCCGATATCGTTATTGCATCGATAACACTATCCATTATATGATTAAAATACGATACATTGTACACTCAGACGGAACTTTTTTGTCGTGGTACCATGTTTGGAAATCTTGATGCTAAAATATGGTTGCATCGTAGGGATGCGTCTGAGATCAATTCTCTGAAATGAAAATATTTGACTGAAACAAGTGGTTAAATTATCTTGCCGAAATAAATATAAAAGAACCCTTGGGGCTCATATTTGAAACTGGAGTAATAAAGACTTTCCAACTATTATGGGGTTGCGCGTAAATGAGCGTATGCGTGCGTGCATGCGTGTGCAAGTACGTTTGTATGTGTGTGGTTTTGTTTGTGTGTGTGTGTGTGTGGTTTTGTTTGTGAGTGAGTGAGTGAGTGAGAGCGAGCGTGCGTGCGTGTGTGTGTGTGAGAGTGAGAGTGAGTGAACCCAATACATTTATAAGTCTGGGGTGGCAAACCATGTAGGAAGAAGTAAAATGACCACGAAGTATGCCATCAGATTCAGGTTTGCGTAAGTCAGATTGGTTTCTTGGCGTTTTCCCAGTAATATAACCAGAAATGGATTTCACACATAGGGATTCGAACTCGGACCTTCATCGTGACGGATGGACGCTTTACATACTTATCGTACAAGGCTACCCCACTGCCCTTGATTGAGGTACGAATATATCAAGTGATAAGGAACTCGAATGTAATTTGGATCTAACTTTTTCAGCCGTAGAAACAGGATTGCCTGCTTAACAGAGGTGCGGTGGCGCAATGTAAATCCTGGATATATTGTGTATTTGGTTCGTGTTTGGGGCATCCATGCTGTAAATAAATTCACGCTTTTCAATGTTTACTCCTATTTTGTGACATCACACATTGGTCCACGGCGACTATCAAGTTAGTGGCGTGACGAGCGAACGCTTTAACCACTAGGCTACCCCACCGCCCCCTAAAACGACAGAGCCTGGAATGTCAAAATACCATATTAATTAAAGTCCTGTATTTTAACAGAAAGCATTGCAATTATACAGTGACTCATAAGTCAGGGGTCACTAGTGGTCCAGTTGTTACAGATTCCGCAATTTGCTGTGCACAGTTGCGTCCCTTAAGCGCCCCAAGAACCTATGATCGGGATTGGAATCCAAGATCTTTCTGATTTTCTGTTACGCTTGTCCGCTATGAAGTTCTGGGTTAGAATTGGACTTCAGCTTGTCGTAGGAGGCGAATCACGGGGTCGGGTGGTTCGCTGACTTGGTTGACACATGTCATCGTATCCCAATTGCGTAGAACGATACTCATTACGTCAATCACTGGATTGTCTGGTCCAGACTCGATTACAGACCAACCGTCGCCATATAGCTGGAATATTGCTGAGTGCGTCGTAAAACTAAACTCACTCACTACAGACCACTATCAGGCAGCTGGCATATTGCTGAGTGCGTCGTAAAACTAAACTCACTCACTACAGACCACTATCAGGCAGCTGGCATATTGCTAGATGCGTCGTAAAACTAAACTCACTCACTACAGCACTATCAGGCAGGTGGCATATTGCTGAGTGCGTCGTAAAACTAAACTCACTCACTACAGACCACTATCAGGCAGGTGGCATATTGCTAAGTGCGTCGTAAAACTAAACTCACTCACTACAGACCACTATCAGGCAGCTGGCATATTGCTAAGTGCGTCGTAAAACTAAACTCACTCACTACAGACCACTATCAGGCAGCTGGAATATTGCTGAGTGCGGCGTAAAACTGAACTCACTCACTACAGACCACTATCAGGCAGCTGGCATATTGCTAAGTGCGTCGTAAAACTAAACTCACTCACTACAGACCACTATCAGGCAGCTGGAATATTGCTGAGTGCGGCGTTAAACAACAAACAAAATTACATAATAAAACAACATCTCAAGGCTGTACACGTCCGGGACGTGCATAATTTCTCATGAATTGAGAACGTCCATGAAACGTGACACCACTCTTTAGAACAGAAAAAAATGTTCAAAGTTCTGTGAAACAAACCCCTCTCACTTTAAGGTAAAATCGACCATCTTCTACACAATACAGTGTTGTTGTAGACACTCCTTTAGAAAATGAAACCCATTAAGTCGAAACTGTCTTACATATCTCATAAACGCCGCACTTGTATACGAAATACATAGTTCAGTGATCTACATGTCTAGACAGAATTGTTGCTGTCAGAAGAAAAACATCACGAGAGTCGTGACTCGTTTATAAATCAGTAATTGTGAAAAGAGCAATCATTAAATGTTGTCACCAAAATATTATTGACATCGATAACTGATAATGTATGACTCTTGCGATGCACTGAAAGGAACAATCGTCAGAATATTGGCACCTTTTAGGTTATCGAGAAAGCCAAAGCATTCTGCTGTGTGGAATAATAATATAATATAATGTATTTGATATCACTTCATATCGCTTGTGTAGATAATGATAAAGGCAAGTATTCAACAGATAAATATGAGTGCTGTCGCTTTGTAACTTCACTTGCAGATATCTCAAGGCGTCAAGCTTAAGAAATGTGGTAGTTTTTAGTTGTGTCGGAAATTTGTGAACGTACTTTAGGTGAAGAACAGAAATGCTTCTGACAATTTCATTGCAATTTTCAATATGTATTATTTATTACGACTCATCAAGTGGCAAAAGATTATGACCTAGTTGATGATGGTAATCATTTGGTGAATTTTCAGCAAAGAATAGACAATGAAGCATTAACATTTTTAGCAATCGCATCGGTTTCGGATGTTCACTTCAATTCCCCAGTTTGACTTGTACCATACATTCCCGAGTGTTTTAGGTGAACGATTGACCAGTCTTTGCGTATGTTTATGGTGGAAGTATCATCATTATTTTGATAGTGATTCATAAACACATGCTCATAATACAGTGGGAATTATACATTCGACTCTGGTTTTAGCAGGGGTTTCTTATGGTTGTGAAATAGGTTTTGATAACTTTGTCGAGTCCTTTTCTAATGATATTGGCATGACATTTGGAGTGGGCAAATGTAACACTCTTCATTTGAGGCGTGACAAGGTAATTAGTGGTGGATCGGTCGGATGAAGTCAGCTGGTCTTCAATGTGAAACAGAAGGCTTCCTGTTTGCAAAGAATGTACAGAGACTGTCCAAGACCATGTCAGTGGATTCCCTTCCTTGGCACAAACGGCATATCTTCAACGACATTGTTGGTGCTTCTACTACCGTCTTCGCCATGCCTGTGGCTTTGACTCCGAGGTCTTGCCAGACGAATTAGGTCATTGGTCTTTCTCGGTCTTCCATGTCTTGGACAATACTTTTTATCTTACCTCACACATAAATGTCGCTTTCTGATTGGCTGAGCGCTTTTCTATTATTTTCAATGTACCCCGCTTACAAGCGAGTAACATTTCAATGTATCCCGTTGTCAATCGGAACTCATTTGGTACTTCCTGGTAGTAATTCTTTATCTCGAATAACATTGAATCGCCTATGATGTACGGAAATTACCTATGTTTTGTGAATGCAAATCGATGGACGGGAGATAACTCTAAATCTGTTTTTCTTGTCAACAAAATCTAGCGATGGCTACAAAAAGATTTGTACCCGTGCTTCAAACAATTCAAAATTAACATTAAGGTGTTCGGTAAGATAAACCTTTGGGCTCAGGGAACATAAACAAACAACGAGGGTACATCAACCCATGGGCCCCGAGGGACCAGTTAACAACTTATAATATCACGAGTGGCCATGCGCTTCCTCACAAGTCGAATAACAATCGTGTGGCTAATGTTCAAGTCAACGCCGATGTTATTAATGCCAGTAACTTGCCGTTGCCATGGTGTATTTTCAGAAAGTCAACTTCTTGCCATTTCTAAAAGAAATTACAAAAATGCCCTTGAATTCAGGTGGTGCTTAATTAATATTTATGTGTATATATAATTGAAATCGCACATTGTATCCTTCTTTCACTAGAACTCTGTTATGATCACGGAGAAAAGCATCAACTTAAGTGGATTAGACATGTGAGTGGATTATTTTATTTAATCTATCTTGCCGATGGATGGTTACAGCGAGTGGATAAGAGAGACATTCTCATGTTCATCATGAATATTTGCTGTCTGTCCCCTTAGGTCAACTGACTTAATTACTCCACATGAAAAAAAACCTCGCGAAAGAATAGCACCTCATTATCAGAAGTAATATAGTACCTCTGGTGTAGTTATATTCACGTAATATAGAAAAGTAGGAAACTTCACTAGTTCGACCACGTCTGGGTAAACTATCAGTCGGAAGTGAAGTCATTCATGAAATGGACAATACGAGGATTACCAATTTAGAGGACAGTATCAAGGGCACATGTCAAAGCCAACACAGACTGGCTCTATCTTATCTGTCAAGAATATATTTTCTACAGGCCATGGTATTAAGTTAATAGCTTGAATTTCAGAGTGTCTTTATTTAGAATTACTGACCAGTGTAGTGCACTTAGCTCTGAGGCACTGCTTGAACCCGGAAGTGAGATGGTGTGAGGGAGCGGATTCGGCATTACTGCTATAAATCCATTTAAAACGAATGGTCATTAACTGGCTATTTACCGTAGATACAGAACACTTTAAGCCATGATAATGAGCTCCAATGTGTTGCAGGTTAAGTCACGGAAGTGGCTGATGGGTGACCTTCGGAGAGAGTCATGCACGTATGGCTGCTTATTGTAGGGGCAGTGTGCGAAATAGTTTCCAAATTTTGCTAGAATGTAGGGCTAGCTCTGCGTGAAAGTTACTAGCCCACAAAATAATTCACTAGCCCGAAATTTGAATGCAGACACGGGTTTCATCATTAAGCTGCTAATATGATGAACATTTTTATCAGGTCATAATATTGCATGATTTAAAAGTATATTATAACTTAACAAGTCGAAGAGAGTGATATGTTTACAAAATGATCTCATGAAAATTCACTAGCTAAACCGGCCAGTGACTGTAGATTTACTGGCCCGACTTGATTTTTACTAGCCACGGGCTAGCGGGCCAGTGGCTATTTCGTACACTGTGTAGGGGACTGAGTGAGTGAGTGAGTGAGTATAGGTTTACGCCGCACTCAGTAATATTCAAGCTTTATCGCGGCAGTCTGTAAATAATCGAGTCTGGACAAGACAAACCAGTGGGCAACAACATGAGCATCGATGTACGCAATTGGGATACGATGACATGTGTCCCCAAATCAGCGATCCTGACAACAAACAAAGCAAAACACTTTCGAAATGCTACTTGTTACAGGTTGCAATATCTCTTGAAATGTGAATGGTAGAAATGGGTTTTATGCGATTTTAAAGACTGCAACTAAAATGTTATAAATCAACATTTCATACACTAAATCAAAACAGTATGCTTGTCATTTTATAATATACTACCCATCAAAAGTTAAGACTCACTTAAAGCACTCACTATATGTTATGTATGTATGTATGTATGTATGTGTGTGTGTGTGTGTGTGTGTGTGTGTGTATATATATATATATATACGGTTACATCGAAGATGAATTTCTCCACTAGCTTAGGGGAACCATCTGCAAACCTTATGCAGGTGAATTGCACGAGGTCCATGCATCCATTTTCTGATAGTACATGAACTGTACATGTATTGAACCAGATGGTGGTCTCGCAGATTGTTCTGACCTTCAACAGCTGTACACGAGGTCAAGGAAACCCGACAACAATTCCAGTCAGTTAAATGAAGACAAATATTGGAAATAAACCCAGAGAACAATTTTTACACATGTAATTTAGCAAATTGTGCCACCATAAAAAGAGAATGAATCCCTACTGATGCCGATGTTTGGGTAGTGTAAGTGTAAAAGAATGGCCATTGGCACAGATTGATGCAATCGATTTAACGCAAGGTTAGATTGTCGGAAGTTACAATGACTTACATAGAGCGGTTTCTGGGTTTCACAATTTCTGTAAGAATGATAGGCTAGAAGCATGTTATCTCGGTTCGATCTAATGCAATTTCCGTAGATTCTCCTCATTTTGACAGGAAGAGTTTTGTGTTGAAAGTTTAACGTGCAATGTGGCGATGAATGAACATGAGAACATGCGTAAATCACCCTCGATCAGCTACATGTATTCACATCAAGGACATGACACTCCATCTTTCAAATAATTATCTTAGGCAGAATGCTCTCCGGGCGGACGCTCTAACCACTACACCACGGAGGCGGTCAGATAATATCTACAAGCATATTAACAATGTCCTGACACATCATATATGATCTGTGGAATGATGAGTGAGCTGTCTCTATGCCTCATCACATGCCAAAACCACGCCTAAACTCAAACCAACACCACGCCAACCTTACATGCCGCCACTAACCCACACACGCCACAGCACCTTCACATACTAACGTACAGTTCACACATGCGGCTATCTCTCATTCACCGTCGTTGCCATGCTTAGAAATCACATGTACCTATACATTTACTCGATTATCACATTCACCCAATATCCAAAAAGTGTACATCATGAGACTTTGATACATGGATTTATGAATTTTCGTGGAAAGTTGTATCGTATAACAAGACGAACAAGCGACCCATGACATCCATCTGCAGTTATCAACGTTACGATGTCTAGAAGTAGATAGTTACCCAGTTCAAGTTGAGAACCTATGATGAGTAGTCTGGAGATCACCATAAAAACAGAAAATGTTCATTGGCTGCTAACCGATAGCTGACCAGCATTCACATTAAAGTAGGAGGTAGCTTGCGTAGTTTCCAAACCAATATGGCCGTTACAGGTGCAGTATTGACTCAACCAATGTGACCTCAAGGTTCAACATTTTGACTTACACTTGGAACTTTCGTGAATACATGGCACATCATGATTCAAGAACTTTTCTGACAGTCAATACGCAAGAGAAATATCATTGTCAGAACAAAAAAAATGGTTTAGGTTTGGACGATTGGTCGTGACACTGTGTCTGCAAGCTTGTTCGTAAAATATGTTTACACAGCTGAAACAAGGTTGATTCTGGAAGGGTCTATATTAACTTCTCTAACGCATGTCAATGTTTTGAGGCGAATATGGACTGCCATGCATCAAGTTCGTGGGTGTGTTGGACCGTGTTGAACAAATGACGAAAATCATAAAGGTTCAGTATAAAACATAAATCAAGAGGATAATTAAAGTGGGGTCAAATTTAGGATTCTAAAAACAGAACTGCGAGTTTCTATTATGGCTGAGGAACCACACCGTGCACTGCGACTGTATGTCGCCTGAAACCCACAGGTCATCGTGTTCTAATACTTCCTCTACAGGGAACCACAAGACAAACATGAAGAATAACAAGCGGCTATTGGAACGTTTACATGGTGTTCCAATCATAGATTAACTCTGACATCAGGAGCCAGATGAATTTTCATGTTGGGTGGTATTCCTCTAAGGGATGTCAATGGCAATGGCCGTAATTGCGAGAAGTACGGAATAACGTAACCAGTTGTCGTGCAGTGTCAGTTCTGTCTGAAAGACGACAAGTTAGATCAGCGACGTGAAACGAATTGTTGCATCATTGTATGCACAAATTTAGTTTTGGGAAGCCAGGATCAGTGGTCACTGCCATGGCTGAAAACGACACCCTTCATTGCAAATTCCGTCTCTCTAAAGCATAGCTCGCCTGTCAGTTAATAGCTTCTATTAAATAAAGACAATATTGGGAGTAACAAGTAGCAATGTAGCGTTCAGTTAGTATTTCAAACACAGATTAACTGTGACTTTAGTAGACAAATGAATTTCCCAGCAGGAAGACGTTAACCTCATGGATGTCCATGCCCATGAACTTATCTGTGACTTATGCAAAACAATTTAACCAGTTGTAGGCAACGTTATTTCTGTCTGAAAGACGTCCATTTCGATCAACAACCTCAAACGAATTGTTCTATGCAGAAATTGCCTTAGCTATCACAAGGTTGATATGATGTGTGTTGAATGTTACGGTTCTCGTTTTCAATGGGGGCCTTGACGTAATCGGTGGCTAGTGCCAAAATCTGATGTTTTTGTCTGTCATCAGGCAACCAGTAACTACCCGATTGAGGAACAACATTTGAGCGAGTAACTGAACAACATTTGAGCGTGTAATTGAACAACATTTGAGTGAGTAATTGAACAATATTTGAGCAAGTAATTGAACAACATTTGAGACTGACGTAAATCCATCCTGCTACGAGTGCTATGTTGAGGGGCGGTGGGGTAGTCACGTTCGCTGGTCACACCGAAGACATGGGTACAAAGTGTGAAGCCCATTTCTGGTCTCCCCCGCGGTGATATTGCTGGAATATTGCTAAAAGCGGTGTAAAAATAAACTCACTCACTCCAACTGCTATATTGAACAAATCTCTTTTCCCCTAGATGGCAGATTTTGTGGTGTGACCAGTGTAAACACATTTGAAGCAATAACTACATAGAGATTTGGCCCAGGGAGTGCCTTGCCTTTCCTCGATAGACGCTCCCAATACGCCTACACAGACGTCTATTCCGTTAATGGAAAGGCAATGACAACCATATCATGTATCTACTTCATAACGTAAAATGGAAAGATGAGTTTGCGATGAGTGGTGAAAAAGTCAAAGAAAACTATTTGTTGATTTATGTTACAGATTATATTTGTTTATGTGGCGTATATGGACTCCGATGATATATCCTTTTGTTAGAAACAAATAGATTGATCAAAGCTCCAGCCAGATGGAATATTTAAACCTCTAGACTTCACTCTGACTTTTGAACTACAGAAAAGGTGAGTAGAAGAGGAAATGGGGCGTGGTGGGCGAGCTGGCTAAGGCGCCAGGCTAGTGATCCAGCGAGCTTGAGGTGACGGGATCGAGCCCACCTGTGACCGGGTGTAAAAGTAAAAACCTTGGAGTCAACTTTGTGTGCAGACTCTCTCAGTGTTGTCACAACCCCTAGTGTACAGTACACAACCCTGTGCACTTAAAAGAACCCACGAATCCGTTGGTATATGACAAGATGGTGGCCACATGAATACGTGCAAACACCTAGTTGCGGGTACAGCAACGTGCAGTAAACTTGGACAAAATACTGTGGCTACGTGTCCCAATCCACCCAGCTGTGAATGGGTACCTCCTAAGGATGGGAAATCCACATGAAATTGGATGCGCCTAGTGGCTGCAAGAGTTGTATGATCCCCAGGGAGTTGAGATTGATAATACATTGTGCTGTTTGAGACTGACATCCAATGATCGAGAGAAAAACAAAGCGACTTTGAGCAGGTGATCTGGATATTGGCGCTATACAAATTTATATAAACAAACAAATAACATGGATTTTGACATATACTGTTTTGTATCGGGTGCTACCGGTGGGGCAGCACATGCTTATTCTTTTCGCTTATTCTTTTCACCTGGTGTCATCTCTGATTTTTAATGATCCTTTCATATAAGTTTCAAAGCTATTGCTTCCTTTACAGCAAACAGAATATGTTTCTGAGGATAGTTAAGACTGAGTATTCGTTTGCACTGACGTTCTACATAGTTTTTTTGCACGCGCAAGAATACATTCTGTTACATGTGTGTAATTGATCCGGTTTTGTCCATAGTCTTTGGTACATTTCCTGTGACAGAGATGGGAATATGATGATCCTACTGATCTGTTACATTCCGTTGAGTGAGTGAGTGAGTGAGTTTAGTTTTACGCCGCACTCAGCAATATTCCAGCTATATGGCGGCGGTCTGTAAATAATCGAGTCTGGACCAGACAATCCAGTGATCAACAGCATGAGCATCGATCTGCGCAATTGGGAACCGATGACATGTGTCAACCAAGTCAGCGAAACTGACCACCCGATCCCGTTAGTCGACTCTTACGACAAGATAGTCGCCTTTTTATGGCAAGCACATGGGTTGCTGAAGATCTATTCTACCCCGGATCTTCACGGGTCCTTACATTCCGTTGAGGGTTAATTGGACACACTTTGCTTTGTGTAGTGTTTACAGTGATAAAGTCGTTAAAGTCTTCAGCATCTCGTCAGATATGGCTATTGATGTTTCCTAACTATTCCGATTGCACCTACTATTGAATAATTAGCTTCATGTACTTACGTTGGAGGTGGTAAATATGAACAGATGTAATTAATGATACAGACAACACGTCTTTACTTACAGTCTGATATCCAGACATGTTATGACATTCTGATAATGCAAGCTGCACGCTGTACAACGTGTGCAGTGTAACCATGAATAGATAGAATCAATGAGGGACGTATGCAGTTATCAACCTTTACTCAGGTCTCTAATACCTGAACAACTCACGTCGACAAAACGTAAGATTAGTCTAAGGCCAGATGAAAATGGGAAAAGTTAATTAACTGATGCATCTTGGCTGGTTATTATCCGTATTGACGAAATGTCCAATGTCGTGTTTTAAATGAGTATAAATCATCCATACAGCGATGGTATAGTCAGAGTAGACATGAACCGTTAGGCAAGTTAGACATCGAAGAATTAAGTTATTTACTCAGTTGCGATTAGCCATGTGTCATATGTTATTCTGATGGATAAGGAGTTTTAATGAACAATGATATGGAGGCATATGCCTGTGATATTGATTCGGAAAGAGAAGAGGATTCAATGGTCGTCCTGACAAACATAGGCGAGAAACCCTTTCCATAATCACTTGAGATATCTGCAAAGAGTACATGCCATTGTACCATAAGCATGTGTTTAGCAACAGCTATTAATTTGTGATGACACCAGGTGTTTGGGATAGATGGGCTTATTTTGCACCACAGGTTCCAGCCATCACTTCAGCTGTTTAAAACATCTTTCTCCACCAGGAGCTAAAAGGGTCAAATGGTTCGAAAATTAAATCAAACAAAAGTAATTTTATCTCACATGCAGACAGTCAATAGGGACGACGAGGCCATGTTTAGTTAAAATATTGACTAAAGAGACTGCATCTTTTCAAAGGTCCAAAACCAACATTGAAGTCCAATTTCCCTGAAAGTGTTCAAGAAATGCCCACGAAACTGAAGAAATGAGCATCAATGATATACAAGTATGCATACACGCCTTCTAGACAGTCATTGTATTCACTATAATGATGCTTTTCACTTCATGGGGCTATTTTAAAGTCTAACAGTGGTTCAAAGACTTCAAGATTCCTAGAGACACTTCCATGAGGATTTCGATCGCAAATGCCCTATTCACATTTTGCGCGCCTGACACCATCATCGTCGGTTAAAATTCCAGATTCTTCCTCGTCATAACGAACTATGGGCCCTTCATTTCTAGCAAAGGTATATTCTAGGCAATCAATAGATCATGATAAAGTGTTTAAATTTGACTGAAGTTATTATCAAACATTTCCATCTGTGATGAGGTGATGGTTAAGGAGTCAAAGGAATACTAGTAATGACATTAATGACATACTTATATACTCTGACTGCAGACAGGCTTCAAGTCATATTCAGGATTGACATTGTCGATGAGCGTGTCAACTAACTGAGGTCAGATCTACTGACAGCAACATTCTGAATTTGCGCATAGATGTACCGGGCCTATTGATTAAGTACATTATGCAAGGCATACATGTGCACAACAAAAGAGCACTGTCCTTATCAGTAGTTTTCAAGAATCTCTCTGTACCGTATCCTGTCAACTTTCTCTTTTGAGTCCACAGAGGCTGTACTTAGGATGGATCCCATGAGGGTTACAGTACAAGACATATGACTGTGCTCCATAAACGCCCTCAACGCCCATTATTTAGATACTTCTGTTCATTGAAGACAAGGTCCCCAACACCTCTTAGTCTGAGCTCGGTGACATTGTGGTCAAGCCCATACATAATTTGTGACGAAGGACGCTAAAAACAACTATCGGCTCCATAACACCTCAGTGGGGTCAGATGAAGGTTTAAAACAGTGTCAACCTCTGCAGTGTATTTATCTTGTAAATATGTGGTGAGTTTATATTTGTTCATATCTGAAAAAGTAAGTTCAGTCAAACGCCAATGCCAACAGTGCTTTTAAGCAGATTGTATTTCAACAAATTATTCCTGGATTCAAACGCTCCATTAAAGTCAGTACAAAGAATGAGTGTAAGTGAGTTTGGCTTTACGCCGCTTTTAGCAATATTCCAGCGATATCAAGACGGGGGTCACCAGAAATGGGCTTCACACATTGTTTGCTCACTTCATCAACATTTCAAAGAGCACCATATGCATGCAAGTCTTGCTCAGAAGTTGTTCGATCAAGGTTACAACATGTAAGCCACCAGTAAAGCTTTCAAAACGTTTCACGAGGAGCATATTTGACACAAACTGACGCAGTGACGAAAGTTATGTTCGATTCAATTCCGTATATTGAGTCATACGATACATTTCCGTGTTTTTAGGTAAACAATTGACTAGCCCTTGTGTTTATGACAGGTGCTATGGACAGGATACGTTCACCTTTTCGCGAACTCCTGGAATCATAACTATTTGGAATCATAACTATGTAGTATATTTGACAGTGATTTATAAAGATATGCTAATGATACAGTCGGAACTGTATAATCGAGTGCGCTTTTACAAGAGGTTTCTAATGGATGTGCAAAAAGTCCTCTCGCTTTTATTGATAGAAACTGCTTGTGAAAGAAAATGAATCTCATTAAATCGAAAATATCTTCCATATCTCATAAACGGCGCACATGTAAACGAGATACATGGTTTAATGATCTCCATGTCTAGACAGAATTATGGCAGGTCGCCGAACACGATCACATAAGATGTGAATGTTTTGTATAGTAGGTATGTAACGGGAAACCATTGAAAACTGTCACCACATTGTTACGGACATGAATAAGTGGTAATGTACGACTCAACAGACTGACGAGATGCTGACACCAGAAGGAACAATGCAATACTGTTGGACGATATAATTAGGACAGAAACGAACATGAGGACTTTGCAAAATGCAAATGCATTGATAACAAGACTCCTGACGGTCCATCATGGCCAGACTGTCGTATGTATCAGACAAGTGTGTGTTGTGCTGTTTTTAAATTAAGGTCAGTTATACTAATATCATTACTGAGTCTTGATGCGACAATTCGGTAAATAGCAGCCTGAAAGCGGTTTTTTTCAGGAAGTAAGGGAATACTTCTGAATACTGTTTTATTATTGTTTGGAAAGTTTGTAATATACTAAGCGACAACAACATTTGTGGGTGTAACTTCAATGTTGATTGAATGTGTTAACGATCGTTAGCTGTTGAATTTTCAACACTGACATTGTCCAGCACATATTGAGACTCTGCAAGTTGGATTTCAGAAGAATTGCAGCTTCAGAGGTAAACCATATTTGGTTTCCATTTTCCAGTCGTGACTACCCGTCATGTAAGCTCCAGGTGCTGTCGTCTACATTTCTCAATTGCTTGCATGTACTTCAAATTTCAATGATAGGCAGAATATATGCTGATCGTTTGGTTTTTAAAGGAATTGTCTTCCAGAGGTATTCTGGAAGGTATTCAGGGGAATATATCAAGACATATCATTGTCAACATTATATGCGATGCTATCCAATACTTTCATTTTCAAAGGAATTGTCTTCCAGAAGTATTCTGTAAGGAATTCAGGGGAATATATCAAGACATGTCATTGTCAACATTATATGCGATTCTATCCAATACTTTTATTTTCAAAGGAGTTGTCTTCCAGAAGTATTATGGAAGGTATTCAGGGGAATATATCAAGACACGCCCCTTTCAAGCATGACGTGCGGTGCCATCCAATACCACATGGAGTTATCCAGTTCTCTTTACATGGAGTTATCAGTAAATATGTTGGTGGAATAAACTTCTGTTTATCACCTTTCTTGGGAACACCTGGTGTCATCGCTTTCAGTTACCCATAATTTTCATCTCAGTTTTGTTTGACTTTGGATTTTGGAATCACAGTGAACAGATATACTCTAAATATTACACTAATTAAATAGACAATCCCATTGTTTTTTGTTTGAAAAACATGAGTCAATATTGTCAGCAATGTTCAAGCTATCTCACAGCAGTGTGACTTTGAGATTAACTCATGAGATTTTGTTTTATACCCAGAGAATATACACTGAAAATAGCGTATCGTCATAGTTGTGGACGTGAAAGTGTGTCACAAGCTACAGCGATACGCTATGTTATTTTGGACTGACACTCAGTTTATCAGAAGAGTATTGACCTTCAACTAGAAATTCAATAATGTATACATTTTCGGTAATCTTCTGATACCAAAGATATCCTCTAATTATTAAGAGCAACATGAGTTGTTTTTATCTCATTCAATTGAACTGGTGTATCCTCTTCATCTATTTATCCTAAATGCATACAACGTCATTAAGTGGGATATTCACAACAGTGCCTGGCTGTGTGACCTCCGGAGAGTGTCAGACAAGTGTCGAAAGGTTTATCATTCCATAATTGGATTTATATGTTTGGCGAATCGATTTCATACATAAGGAGGGTGCCAGGGTATCTTTCACATTTGAGTAGTTTTGGTTAAGTTAGTTAATTATCCTTGATTAACTTTAGTTAAACAGCGATTAGTCATCGACACTAGATTTCAAATCATCGCTGCTGTTGCTGCTTGAAAGAAATGATGAATACAGTGTCTCTAAATCCACTATTTGTACGATCATCAAGCTTGGTGGCTTCTCACTGACCAAGGATTCAGACACTCAATGGACTGCCTCCCTTAATCCACGTTTAACTTATGACTGTTCTCTTCGACGTTGGCAGAACAAATTAAAATCAAAGACATTGCACCTTTATCAGGTGAATAAATGGGGTGTGTTAAACTTGAACTACAAGGGATACATGTCTTCCACGTTAAACAGGTACAATCTCTCTGATATGTAACTGTCAGTTGGGCGTGTCACCGTGTCGTATTGGTTTTTATTTGATTTTTCGCATTATGTTTGACAGAAAAGGAATTAAATGCCCAAAGGCCAGTTCAGTACGAGTCTATGTTATACTTGTGGTTGTCCTGAATTGAACCAGATGCCGGACTGTGCTGTCTTGCATTAACTGAACACGAATGCCAGCGAAACCTCGTTGCACCACAATCTTTAAAATTGGGAGTAATTTTGAAAAGAAGTACGCTGAACAATTAAATATATCTTATTAAGCAAATTGTGCCACCATATAATGAAAATGAATCCCTACTGATGCCGATGTCTCGCTAGAAATGTAAAACGAATGGTCATTGGAACAGATTTATATGGGCACAGTATGTTTGCGTGTTTCCAACGGGACTTTAAGAGATTTGTTGGAATGGAAGTGGGCTTGTGTTTTATGGCTTCACTTAAGATGGATGGCCATTGTTTGACTGTTTGCCTGAAAAAAGATTGCTTCGTCTAACAAAATACAATCGTTATGATGCTAATTGGTGGGATAGAACTGCTTTCCGATTATTGGGGCTTTTCTTCCATTACTGCTCAGACGTGATATTTTATTGCATTTGGTGAAATACAACAGGGGAACGAAGACATATTTTCATTGTTGTGCCACGACTTTTACACGTGGTATGGAATCGAATGCTTCCGTGTTGGAGATAATGATTGAAATTCTCAGATAAAAGTTATAGAGCAGAGGAACGCGGTTTTCTTTTGAATATCGGAAAATGTTCGACGTATTCAAGTGATGAATGTACTTTATTTGTTGAGTAACTGGCCAGTATGTTCCCGTATTGATCCATAGGGTTCATGAATATAATTACCCCTCATCACCTGTCTTTGTTTCCCTTAAAGACTTGTAACAAGTCTTCTTAATCGGATAATAAAATCATAGTCATATGTTGTTTGTAACAATAACGGTTGTTTCCGTTCTTTCTGGGCCACAAGGTCTTTACTCTTCTACATGATTATAATGATCTGAAGCATATTTATTTTTGAACCATCTACTCCCGTGTCTAGTGAATGAATGTAAATAATGTAACTCGTATTTGTACCTACATTACAGAGAACCCTATAAAAGGTTATGTTTTGCGAACCTTGCCAATCACTATGAGCATTGCCAGTGACTGCGATATTCGACTTCGATGAAGTTAGAATGTTTCATTGTCTGAAACATGGGCATGATGTTAAACGTCACGCTCAGCAATATTCTAGTCATATGACAGTTGTCAGTAAACAGACAATCAAGTGATCCTGATGGCTGCTGTCATGGAGCAGATGGTAAGATTGACTCACACTCTCACAAATATATGACCCTCTTAGTACTACTGGTCTAACGGAGTTTGTATATATATGTTTCTGCTTGCTTACTTATAACGCCGCACTCAGCAATATTCCAAGCCATAGAACGGAGGTCTGTAAAGAATCAAAACTGAAGAAGACAATCCAGTGATTAACAGCATAAGCGTCGATCTACACAACTGGGATACAATGACGTGTTAACTAAATCAGCGAACCTGATCACCTGATCGTGCTCGACACAAGTGGATCTTCACGGATGTGTATTTTCTTGCTATGAAGATAATGTGTCCATTATAAGAACTGACTCATCAAGAGTACGTTTCATCGTAAACATCATGATCACCTGCCAGTTATTTACAATTAATTTAGTCGCCTTTAACGACAAGCATGGGTTGCTGAAGACCAATTCTAGCCAGGATCTTGACGGCTGTGTATTTTTCTGATATCAAGAGAGTGAAGGTTATATACATTTTGTCCAATCAGTGATATCTTGAAATACCCGTGAAGATCCGGGTTAGAATTGATCTTCAGTAACCCATTCTTGTCGTAGGAGGCGACTAAGGGGATCGGGTGGTCAGGCTCGCTGACTTTGTTGACAGATGTTATCTTATACCAATTGCTTATACTGATGCTCATGCCGTTGATCACTGGATCGTCTGGTCCATACTCGATTATTAACAGACCGCCGCCATGTAGCTGGAATTTTGCTGATTGCCAACCAACCAACTATGCCTCTACTCATGCCAAAACCATGCTCAAACCATGTCAACAACACGCCGACCTTACATACCGCCACACACTAACCCGAACACGCCACAGGGACCGCCTCCGTGGTGTAGTGGTTAGAGCGTCCGCCCGGAGAGCGGAAGGTCGCGGGTTCGATCACCGACCGCGTCATACCAAAAGACGTTAAAATATGGTACTTGTTGGTCCCTGCCTGGCGCTCGGCATTAATGGGTACAACAAGGACTGGTCGGCTCGGAGTCCGTATAATGTGTCGGAGTGGGGTATTCATGCTTCACTGCGACATGGTATCTCAGTGGGCTAGCACTATAAAACCAGCTTAAGTCTGGGCTAGTACAAACAGCCGCACATACACATACACATGCATGCACGTCGTCATATGAGCGAAATATTCTCAAGCACGACGTTAAACCCAATTTCACCTAACCTCACACACGCCACAGCACCTCCGCATTCTAACATACAGTTCAGACATGCATCTCTCACACACCAAGTCATTACCATGCTTAGAACTCACATGTAACTATACATTTACTCGATTATAACAAACAACCAATATCCAGACAGTGTAGATCATGAGACTTTGATACATGGATTTATGAATTTTCTTGGAAAGTTGTATCGTATAACAAGACGAACAAGCGACCCCTGACATCCATGTGCCGTTATCAACGTTACGATGTCTAGAAGTTGATAGTTACCCAGTTCAAGTTGAGAACCTATGATGAGTAGTCTGGAGATCACCATAAAAAACAGAAAATGTTCATTGGCTGCTAACCGATAGCTGACCAGCAATCACATTAAAGAAGGAGGTAGCTTGTGTAGTTTCCAAATGAATATGGCCGTAACAGGTGCAGTATTGACTCAACCAATGTGATCCCATGGTTCCACATTTTCTCTTACACTTGGAACTTTCGTGAATACATGGCACATGATGACTCAAGGTTCTTTACGTTCAGACAGTGTTTGGTGGTTTGAAATCTCAAGAACTGTTCTGACAGTTGATACCTCAAGATAAATATCATTGTCAGAACAAAAGATATGGTTTAGGTTTAGACGATTAGTCTTGACACTGTGTCTGTAAGCTTTTTCCTAAAATATATTTACACAGCTGAAACAAGGTTGATTCTGGAAGGTTATACATAAACTTCTCTAACGCATGTCAATGTTTTGAGGCGAATATGGACTGCCATGCATCAAGTTCGTGGGTGTGTTGGACCGTTTTGAACAAATGACGAAAATCATAAAGGTTCAGTATAAAACATAAATCAAGAGGATAATTAAAGTGGGGTCAGATTTAGGATTCTAACAACAGAACTGCGAGTTCTATTATTGCTGATGAGCCACACCGTGCACTGCGACTGTATGTCGCCTGAAACCCACAGGTCATCGTGTTCCAATACCTCCTCTACAGGGAAGCACAAGACAGACATGAAGGATAACAAGCGGCTAATGGAGCGTTTACATGGTGTTCCAATCATAGATTAACTCTGACATCAGGAGCCAGATGAATTTTCATGTTGGGTGGTATTCCTCTAAGGGATGTCAATGGCAATGGCCGTAATTGCGAGAAGTACGGAATAACGTAACCAGTTGTCGTGCAATGTCAGTTCTGTCTGAAAGACGACAAGTTAGATCAACGACGTGAAGCGAATTGTTGCATCATTGTATGCACAAATTTAGTTTTGGGAAGCCAGGATCAGCGGTCACTGGCATGGCTGAAAACGACAACCTTCATTGCAAATTCCGTCTCTCTAAAGCCTAACTCGCCTGTCAGTTAATAGTTTCTATTAAATATAGACAACATGGGGAGTAACAAGTAGCAATGTAGCGTTCAGTTAGTATTTCAAACACAGATTTACTGTGACTTTAGTAGACAAATGAATTTCCCAGCAGGAAGACGTTAACCTCATGGATGTCCATGCCCATGAACGTATCTGTGACTTATGCAAAACTATTTAACCAGTTGTAGGCAACGTTATTTCTGTTTGAAAGACGTCCAGTTCGATCAACAACCCCAAACGAATTGTTCTATGCACAAACTGACTTTGACAAGTTTGATATAATGTGTGCTGAATGTTGTGGTGCTCGTTTTCAATGGAGGCCTTGACGTAATCGGTGGTTTGTGCAACAATCTGATGTTTTGTCTGTCATCAGGTAACCAGTAACTACCCGATTGAGGAACAACATTTGAGCGAGTAACTGAACCATATTTGAGCGAGTAACTGAACAACATTTGAGACTGATGTAAATCCATCCTGCTACGAGTGCTATGTTGAGGGGCGGAGGGGTAGTCACGTTCGCTCGTCACACCGAAGACATGGGTACAAAGTGTGAAGCCCATTTCTGGTGTCCCCCGCGGCGATATTGCTGGAATATTGCTAAAAGCGGTGTAAAAATAAACTCACTCACTCCAACTGCTATATTGAACAAAACTCTTTTCCCCTAGATGGCAGATTCTGTGGTGTGACCAGTGTAAACACATTTGAAGCAATAACTACATAGAGATTTGGCACCAGGGAGTGCCTTACCTTTCCTCGTTATACGCCTCCAATACGCTTACACAGACGTCTATTCCGTTACTGGAAAGGCAATGACAACCATATCATGTATCTACTTCATAACGTAAAATGGAAAGATGAGTTTGCAATGAGTGGTAAAAAGGTCAAAGAAAACTATTTGTTGATTAATGTTACAGATTATATTTGTTTATGTGGCGTATATGGACTCATGTTTTGTCCTCCGATGATATATCCTTTTGTTAGAAACAAATAGATTGATCAGAAGCTCCAGCCAGATGGAATATTCAAACTTCTAGACTTCACTCTGACTTTTGAACTACAGAAAGGGTGAGTGGAGGAGGAAATAACATGGATTTTGGCATATACTGTTTTGTATCGGGTGCCACCGGTGGGCCAGCACATGCTTATTCTTTTCGCTTATTCTTTTCACCTGGTGTCATCTCTGATTTTTAATGATCCTTTCATATAATTTTCAAAGCTATTGCTTCCTTTACACCAAACAGATTATGTTTCCGAGGATAGTTAAGACTGAGTATTCGTTTGCACTGACGTTCTACATATTTTACATGTGTGTAATTGATCCGGTTTTGTCCATAGTCTTTGGTACATTTCCTGTGACAGAGATGGAAATATGATGATCCTACTGATCTGTTACATTCCGTTGACGGTTAATTGGACACACTTTGCTTTATGTAGTGTTTACAGTGATACAGTCGTTAAAGTCTTCAGCATCTCGTCAGATGTGGCTATTGATGTTTCCCAACTATTCTGATTTCACCCACTATTGAATAATTAGCTTCATGTACTTACGTTGGAGGTGGTAAATATGAACAGATGTAATTAATGATACAGACAACACGTCTTTACTTACAGTCTGATATCCAGACATGTTATGACATTCTGATAAGGCAAGCTGCACGCTGTACAACGTGTGCAGTGTAACCATGAATAGATAGAATCAATGAGGGACGTATGCAGTTATCAACTTTATTCGGCTCTCTAATAGCTGAACAACTCACGTTGACAAAACGTAAGATTAGTCTGGGGACCAGATGAAAATAGGAAAAGTTAATTAACTGATACATCTTGGCTGATTATTATCCGTATTGACGAAATGTCCAATGTCGTGTTTTAAATGAGTATGAATCACCCATACAGCGATGGTCTAGTCAGAGTAGACATGAACTCTTAGGCAAGTTAGACATCGAAGATTTAATTTATTTACTCAGTTGCGTATTAGCCATGTGTCATATGTTATTCCGATGGCTAAGGAGTTTTAATGAACAATGATATGGAGGCATATGCCTGTGATATTGATTCGGAAAGAGAAGAGGATTCAATCGTCGTACTGACAAATATAGGCGAGAAACCCTTTCCATAATCACTTGAGATATCTGCAAAGAGCACATGCCATTGTACCATAAGCATGTGTTTAGCAACAGCTATTAATTTGTGATGACACCAGGTGTTTGGGAGAGATGGGCTTATTTTGCACCACAGGGTCCAGTCATCACTTCAGCTGTTTAAATCATCTTTCTCCACCAGGAGCTTAAAGGGTCAAATGGTTCGAAAATTAAATCAAACAAAAGCAATTTAATCTCACATGCAGACAGTCAACAGGGACGACGAGGCCATGTTTAGTTAAAATATTGACCAAAGAGACTGCATCTTTTCAAAGTTCCAAAACCAACATTGAAGTCCAATTTCCCTGAAAGTGTTCAAGAAATGCCCACGAAACTGAAGAAATGAGCATCAGTGATATACAAGTATGCATACACGCCTTCTAGACAGTCATTGTATTCACTATAATGATGCTGTTCACTTCATGGGGCTATTTTAAAGTCTAACAGTGGTTCAAAGACTTCAAGATTCCTAGAGACACTTCCATGAGGATTTCGATCGCAAATGCCCTATTCACATTTTGCGCGCCTGACACCATCATCGTCGGTTGAAATTCCAGATTCTTCCTTGTCATAACGAAGTATGTCTTCATTTCTAGCAAAGGTATATTCTAGGCAATCAATAGATCATGATAAAGTGTTCAAATTTGGCTGAAGTCATTATAAAACATTTCCATCTGTGATGAGGTGATGGTTAAGGAGTCAAAGGAATAACAGTAATGACATTAATGACATACTTATATACTCTGAATGCAGACAGGCTTCAAGTCATATTCAGGATTGACATTGTCGATGGGCGTGTCACCTAACTGAGGTCAGATCTACTGATAGCAACATTCTGAATTTGCGCATTGATGTACCGGGCTTATTGATTAAGTACATTATGCAAGGCATAAATGTGCACAACAAAAGAGCACTGTCCTTTTCAGCTGTTTTCAAGAATCTCTCTGTACCGTATCCTGTCAAGTCCACAGAGGATGTACTTAGGATGGATCTAGGATGGATCCCATGAGGGTTACAGTACAAGACATATGACTTGACTGTGCTCCATAAACGCCCTCAACGCCCATTATTTAGATACTTCTGTTCATTGAAGACAAGGTCCCCAACAGCTCTTAGTCTGAGCTCGGGGACATTGTGGTCAAGCCCATACATAATTTGTGACGAAGGACGCTAAAAACAACTATCGGCTCCATAACACCTCAGTGGGGTCAGATGAAGTTTTAAAACAGTGTCAACCTCTGCAGTATATTTATCTGGTAAATATGTGGTGAGTTTATATTTGTTCATATCTGAAAAAGTAACTTCAGTCAAAAGTCAATCCCAGCAGTGCTTTTAAGCAGATTGTATTTCAACAAATTATTCCTGGATTCACCAGAAATGGGCTTCACACATTGTTTGCTCACTTCATCAACATTTCAAAGAGCACCATATGCATGCAAGTCTTGCTCAGAAGTTGTTCGATCAAGGTTACAACATGTAAGCCACCAGTAAAGCTTTCAAAACGTTTCACGAGGAGCATCTTTGACACAAACTGACGCAGTGACGAAAGTTATGTTCGATTCAATTCCGTATATTGAGTCATACGATACATTTCCGTGTTTTTAGGTAAAGAATTGACTAGCCTTTGTGTTTATGACAGGTGCTATGGACAGGATACGTACACCTTTTCGGGAACTCCTGGAATCATAACTATTTGGAATCATAACTATATAGTATATTTGACAGTGATTTATAAAGATATGCTAATGATACAGTCGGAGCTGTATAATCGACTGTGCTTTTACAAGAGGTTTCTAATGGATGTGCAAAAGGTCCTCTCGCTTTTATTGATAGAAACTGCTTGTGAAAGAAAATGAATCCCATTAAATCCCATTAAATATCTTCCATATCTCATAAACGGCGCAGATGTAAACGAGATACATGGTTTAATGATCTCCATGTCTAGACAGAATTATGGTAGGTCGCCGAACACGATCACATAAGATGTGAATGTTTTGTATAGTAGGTATGTAACGGGAAACCATTGAAAACTGTCACCACGTTGTTACGGACATGAATAAGTGGTAATGTACGACTCAACAGACTGACGAGATGCTGACACCACAAGGAACAATGCAATACTGTTCGACGATATAATTAGGACAGAAACGAACATGGGGACTTTGCAAAATGCAAATGCATTGATAACAAGACTCCTGACGGTCCATCATGGCCAGACTGTCGTATGTATCAGACAAGTGTGTGTTGTGCTGTTTTTAAGTTAAGGTCAGTTATACTAATATCATTACTGAAGTCTTGATGCGACAATTCGGTAAATTGCAGCCTGAAAGCGTTTTTTTTCGGGAAGTAATGGAATATTTCTGAATACTGTTTTATTATTGTTTGGACAGTTTGTAATATAGTAAGCGACAAAAACATTTGTGGGTGTAACTTCAATGCTGACTGAATTTGTTAACGATCGTAAGCTGTTGAATTTTCAACACTGACATTGTCCAGCACATATTGAGACTCTGCAAGTTCGATTTCAGAAGAATTGTAGCTTCAGAGGTAAACTATATTTGGTTTCCATTTTCCAGTCGTGACTACCCATCATGTAAGCTCCAGGTGCTGTCGTCTATATTTCTCAATTGCTTTCATGTACTTCAAATTTCAATGATAGGCAGAATATATGCTGATCGTATCGTTTTTAAAGGAATTGTGTTCCAGAGGTATTCTGTAAGGAATTCAGGGGAATATATCAAGACATGTCATTGTCAAAATTATATGCGATTCTATCCAATACTTTTATTTTCAAAGGAATTGTCTTCCAGAAGTATTATGGAAGGTATTCAGGGGAATATATCAAGACACGCCCCTTTCTAGCATGACGTGCGGTGCCATCCAATACCACATGGAGTTATCCAGTTCTCTTTACATGGAGTTATCAGTAAATAGGTTGGTGGAATAAACTTCTGTTTATCACCTTTCTTGGGAACACCGGGTGTCATCGCTTTCAGTTACCCATAATTCTCATCTCAGTTTTGTTTGACTTTGGATTTTAGAATCACAGTGAACAGATATACTCTAATTATTACACTAATTAAATAGACAATCCCATTGTTTTTTGTTTGAAAAACATGAGTCAATATTGTCAGCAATGTTCAAGCTATCTCACAGCAGTGTGACTTTGAGATTAACTCTTGAGATTTTGTTTTATACACAGAGTTGACACTGAAAATAGCGTATCGTCATAGTTGTGGACGTGAAAGTGTGTCACAAGCTACAGCGATACGTTATGTTATTTTGGACTGACACTCAGTTTATCAGAAGAGTATTGACCTTCAACTAGAAATTCAATAATGTATACATTTTCGGTAATCTTCTGATACCAAAGATATCCTCTAATTATTAAGAGCAACATGAGTTGTTTTTATCTCATTCAATTGAACTGGTGTATCCTCTTCATCTATTTATCCTAAATGCATACAACGTCATTAAGTGGGATATTCACAACAGTGCCTGGCTGTGTGACCTCCGGAGAGTTGTCAGACAAGTATCGAAACGTTTATCATTCCATGATTGGAATTATATGTTTGGCGACTCGATTTCATACATAAGGAGGGTACCAGGGTATCTTTCACATTTGAGTAGTTTTGGTTAAGTTAGTTAATTATCCTTGATTAACTTTAGTTAAACAGCGATTAGTCATCGACACTAGATTTCAAATCATCGCTGCTGTTGCTGCTTGAAAGAAATGATGAATACAGTGTCTCTAAATCCACTATTTGTACGATCATCAAGCATGGAGGCTTCTCACTGACCAAGGATTCAGACACTCAATGGACTGCCTCCCTTAATCCACGTTTAACTTATGACTGTTCTCTTCGACATTGGCAGAACAAATTAAAATCAAAGACATTGCACCTTTATCAGGTGAATATATGGGGTGTGTTAAACTTGAACTACAAGGGATACATGTCTTCCACGTTAAAGAGGTACAATCTCTCTGATATGTAACTGTCAGTTGGGCGTGTCACCGTGTCGTATTGGTTTTTATTTGATTTTTCGCATTATGTTTGACAGAAAAGGAATTAAATGCCCAAAGGCCAGTTCAGTACGAGTCTATGTTATACTTGTGGTTGTCCTGAATTGAACCAGATGCCGGACTGTGCTGTCTGGCATTAACTGAACACGAATGCCAGCGAAACCTCGTTGCACCACAATCTTTCAAATTGGGAGTAATTTTGAAAAGAAGTACACTGAACAATTAAATATATCTTATTAAGCAAATTGTGCCACCATATAATGAAAATGAATCCCTACTGATGCCGATGTCTCGATAGAAATGTAAAACGAATGGTCATTGGACACAGATTGCTACAATCGATTTTACATGAAGGTTAGATTGTTGGGGATTACACTTACATTAATGGGGCAGGGTAAGAATGTGAGGTAAAATGAAGTTACGACCATGGTACGATTCCTTAGTGTTGGGGATTTAACCTGCGAATAAAGCAGTAATAGAATCTGTATTATTCAACCAGTGAGTTTTGTGTTGAAGCTTTCCGCTGCGTGGTGAGACAATGAACATGAGAACACCTGACAAAACTTGATCAAACAGCTTTTATTACAGGACGGAATAGCATCAACACTTTTGTACGACCATAAAGAAATGACTTATGAGGCATGGAATCGACCGCCAAACATCCAAGGGAGTGGGTGATGGGGTGATGGAGTGAGTAGTGGAGTAAGTAAGGTGTGTCTACGGCATCACGCGTTGACGCTTTACCCTGTACACTATCCGCTCGGCCTCTTTCTGATATAAACAGCTTGTGGCGAGAGTGAATTAGCTGGTGAGTTGGGTTTGAGGCTGCTTCAAATAGTATTCCAGTTGTCAGTTGTCGGATGAAGGTCCGAAGTGATGCAGGTCCCAGACATTGAATACTTTGATGAAACCCACCAGGACCTTCTGGTTCTTACACACCAAGAAACATAATTGGGTGAAGTCAATATCACATGTTCCTGGAGTGCCAATGGGACGCAACTCCTTACATCGAATTGCAGCACTCAGATGGACATTTGGGTCAGGGTAATGGCAACACGATGAGTTACTGATAATACGAATGAGAAGAGGGATGAACTGCTTACAACATTGTGGGGTTGAAAATATGGGTGCGATATTCATCAATTAAGACAATTGATCAAGGTGGCCGTGGCCATTTCTCTACGATAATTGTGGTGGTAAGATTTTTTGTGGTTTATATGTGTGTCTCGAATGCTGCGTTGTATTTGATAACATCCCTCATTCGATTTCACGAATAGATACACCACTCTTAATACAAACGGGAAGCAATCATCGTATGGGTAAAAACACATAATCACAGGCCCATCGCCCTAGATCGTCAAAACACTTCTCTGTTTGGTATCACATGTGTCATAAGTTTATATAAATCACCACACCGCACCTAGACAAGTACATCTACGCAAGTACAAAAGCCACAACCACATCGGCACCTGTATCACCACAACGCCTACAGACGTCCCCACCAGGATTACAGACAGTCCGCCTACTACGCCAACACAGTGGCCCTCATCACGCCTCCGAAAGGCAATCCATGACAACCATCTGTAACTAACAGCGCCTTCACTCATATCACTGTCACTATCGAGTCATGTACACAAAAGTCCCTACCATGCCTAGAAGTTACATGTACCTATACATTTACTGGATTATCACATTAACCAAAATTCGAGACAGTGCGAGACAGTATATTTTGACATGTGGATTTGTCAAATTGGCTGGAAAATAGTATCGTATAACCAGATGAACAAGCGATCCATGACATACATCTGCAGTTATCAACGTTACTATGTCTACATGTAGATAGTTAAGCAGTTCAAGTTCACAACATATGGTGATTAGTCTGGGGATCATGATAGAAATAGAAACAGTTAATTGACTGGTATACCGTGGCTGATCATGACTAGCATCCGCGTCAAAGATAGCCTGACCAGTGTCATGGTGAATGGGTGTAAAAATAGGCCTGCAGATCCATGTGAAATTTAATTACTGACTTGATCAGTTTATTCCCAAAGGAACACTTCTATTTTTGTGCAATATTGCATATATCAATTTCGGGTTACGTCTCAAACTCTCCTGAAGACATGCCACATTTGGAGGCAGGTTCCTGACCAATTTTTCTTTTCTTTGTGAATGTTTGGTACAGTACGACATAACAAGTATGTTGCAGAGAAGTACATGTGTTGTGGCAATTTTTGGGTAGATTGACATTATTGTCGAAATCAAACATGGTTTAATGAAAAATGTACCTTTGATGAGGTTGATAAGTTGTGACATCATTTTTGTGAGGGTGATAGTAAAATCCGTTCATACATTTGACAGAACATACTGATATTTAAAGTTGGTACAGATAAGCCTAAGACATATGCATTAAGATTTACAGGGGAGAGCAAGATGGGACATGGGACGGTGACTTAAGTTATAAACGTTCAGAAAATATTTATAAAGACACGAACTGAGGGCCTCAAACCGTGGCCATGATGTGCTTCACCCGCCACGGTGATACATTGTTTCGTCAGGTTTTCGCTCTCAGTTCGATTCTTGATGGACACAGGAGTACATTAATGCATATCCTTTCCATAAAAAGATCACCCATCACCACATATTTCTTTGATTATCCATCCGGATCATATTGGATTCGAACAGTAACATCCTTCATCATTTCGATCCCCAAAAATTGTCAGCACTGCCTGATTCAACATTTGAGATATCTTATACAACGCATTAGAAGCCTTGTAGAATAATGATCGACGGCTAATAACATCCTCTTTTTATCACGAAGATCATCTGTTTGTTAGCCTAGGTCGCCCAAGGATTCAACCTCTCTTAACAAGCGATCAAGGAATAACACATTCGTTTGAAAAACGGATTCAATTCTGTTTGACCATGTTGTTATGGATTAATATAACTGACAGAAGGCACATGAAGTATTGTTTTCATCTAGTGAGCTCAAAGGGTCAGTTCTCAGAGAGGAATGATTTATGTCTCAGCATAACAGGCAGACTGTTTCCAGTAAATTTTCTCAACAAGAATGTGTCGAGGTTGCATCTTAAATGTAAGATCATGAGTGCAAGTAAGTGTGAGGAGTGAGGAAAATAATGACCATTTTGATACACTTACCTTGAGACATTTTCTTTCTTCGTTTGAACCTAGAACTTATTTGGACTCGTGGCACGGCCGTGGGTGTACTGTTGTGGATCCTCTTGAGACGAATGGTCTGTAGCTATTTACCCTACAATACAGACAAAGCAATAAGTCATGATAATGACCCACAACATGAATGGTTATTCGAACCTAATGTAACTGCGTGTGAGAACTATTCATGTCGACACGTCAACTCACTCCCCAACTCGGAAGAGCATCTACACGCAAGGTGTATGTATGAATGTTTGCTTGTTGTTTAACACAGCACTCAGCCATTGTCCAGCTATATGGCGGCGGTCTGCAAATAATCGTGTCTAGAAAAGACATTCCAGTGATCAAAAGCAGGATCATCGACCTACGCAACTAGGATACAGTGACATGCATCAACCATGTCAAACCTGACCACCCGATCCCCTTAGTCGCCTCTTTCGACAAGCATTGGCTTCTGAATCTTCACTGGCATTGATTGTATTTAAGACTTCGATATGGTTACAAGTTCGACTACCATTACATAACTCAACCATTACCGATAGATGTATTCATAAGCGATGACGTCAACATGCACCAGAAGAAAGTTTCTACTAATTTTTATATACTTTGATCTACAAACCGAAACATGAGTCTCATTAACCTATTCAGACCTACAGATTGAATTTTCATTGTGCGGTGGGGTAGCCTAGTGGTTAAAGCGTTCTCTCGCCACGCCAAAAACCTGGGCTCGATTCCCCACATGGGTACAATGTGTGAAGCCGATTTCTGGTGTCCCCCGCCGTGATATTGCTGCAATATTGCTAAAAGCGTCGTAAAACCAAACTCACTCATTCACTCACTGTTATGAATTTTCATATCTCATTTATGTAGAATGATGTACTTTCTCCTAAAATGATATGCTGAAAACGTTACATTTTCCCTACATTGACTAACTAACAGGTACAATAGTATACCTTTATGCTTACACAATTTTTTCCTGGTAAAATGTGATGGGACATGGAATCTCTCTTGGATATTTCAGTTTTCCTTCTTTCTTTAAATATGTTGTGTGTATTTCTTTTTCATATCACTGATTATAGTTTTCCTAATATTAAGTTTAGACTGCAAGTGACAGATATATTGAAACTTATCTGCAAGAGTATGAACCTCACTGACTTTTCCTTCATACAAGTGATGAGTGAGTGAGTGAGTTTAGTTTTACACCGCTTTTAGCAAGGTGAGTCGAACCCGGGTCTTCAGCGAGACGAGTGAACACTTTAACTACTAGGCTAGCCCACCGCCCGATAAAAGTGATGAAGTATACCTCAAATTCTTTCATGCTTAAAGAGTAAATGGTTCAGCTCTTTCATCTCTTAATTAATCTACAATGGTGTGACAAACGTAAGACATCAAGTTTTCATCAACGTGCTGGTAATTCACAGCTTATCATATTTTCAAATTATCAAACTAATACAACAAACCTGACAAAATATCAAAAATATGTACAGAAACTCACTGTGGAAGTCTGTCCCAGTGGTAAAATCCAACGGTCTGAAGGTCAGATTGTTTCTCAACGAAATCGACAAAAGAGAGAAACAACTACCTGTATTTACACTGTGCAAAACGTGCATCACGTGTCACACGCTTAACACGTGACTGTGTAACATGTGTACCGAACTTTACATTGCTGAAATGCCAGATGCATTCGACCGTCTGTCTTTGTTGCATTTCTTTCTTCTTATCAAAACATCCTATTTTTTAATGATAATTAATATTATTATTCCACTTTAAATGAAAGCATCTTTTCACTGTAAATGATTCAACACTGTTCATAATTCTTTCTCATTTGTTTTGCTCGAGTGGGGTTTTTGATCTTCATTTCTCGGCGATTGTGTTTGTACAATATATTGAAAATAGAAGATGCATGTATGGAATGTGACACCACCGTCTTTTGCGCTAAATATTCGTTCTTACTTTCGATGTTGGTTAACTTGTATCAATCATTTTTACTACTGATTGAGTCAACATGAACAATATCTACAAATATTGATTGTCGACGAGTTTCAGCAGTATCGATCAACAAATCTGAAATAATCACTGGATAGGGACTCTTTTCCGAGGCTTCGAATTGTTCCAAAGGTATATTATCTAGAAATAAAGTGACTTCTGTTGTCTGTGTTGCCTAGAGAGAATATATTTCGACTGACGATAGGAATATAAATGTAACATATTGAAACAAAATGTGGTGTCATTTTAGTGAAGAAAGCTAAGGACATATACGTTCCTACAGTGTTTCTTCCAACACATTCCTGCAAAGACAGCGAAGGCAATTAATTTACTTACTCCGCTGATCAGACAAGAAAACCCGCACAAAATAACAAAACTCATATTGATGAAAATGTAGAGACCTTTAATATGACACTCAGGTATAAAGAAAGTGAGGATGTTGTTCTTCCAGTTGACACGCCTGAAGATATAGGGATGGTTGGAATAATAGATTACTTGAATTAACTGATGCATATTTTGCACCATGACAGCAAGATATGTGCTAACGATACTTCAGTACATGCGTCTGTGGAAAATCTGGCCAATTCCACAAATTTCTGTTTGGACAGACAGAAAGTTAAATGTACAGTCAAGCAAAACCGGTTTACCCACAATATAACTCTTAAGTTGTCACAGACATTTGACACGCAAAACAGTGGACAAAATTGTACAGCAATATTACAGTCTCCCTGACTTTACGAGTGTTCTGTTCGAACCGAATCTTATTTTGAAGGAATGACAAAAACACCCACCATTACATTTCACATAGGGAGCTTAAAGAACGATTCACCAAGAGTATTAGCGTCACCCATGACCAAAGGATGATTGCTCAACTATTCGACTCAACTGTCTAAAAAGTATGATTTTAGTTTGTGTTTGTTGTTTTACGCCGCACTGATCATTTTCCGGCTTTTTGACGGCGGCCTGTATCTAATCGAGTCCAGACAATCCAATGATTGACGTCATGAGCATCGATTCACGCAACTGGGATTCGATAACATTCGTCAACCAAGTCATCGAGCCACGCTTGACTTGCATGGGAAGATGAAGATCAAATGAAACCCTGGTGTCTATGAATTTAGATATACTTGTGAAGATATAATTGTGCACGATCCATTGAATATGTTTGATATCGATATCACAGTGCTGTTGGCGTCAATTATCCCCAGGAGCTTTATTTTCTACGGTGTCACATTTTCAAGCCCTCAATACTTTGATAATCTGATTAACATTGTTTGCTTTTAAAACCATATACATAATTACATTATAACCATTTGTCATATGCACTGTTGCGTGAACACACATGTACGAATTTGCATTCACGTTATCACAAGCTGCACATCTCTTGGGATTTACGTTGTTAAAATTAATGTTATGTAATGTACACACTGTCACGGACAGAAAACAAACATGCCAATAAATTCTAATAATAACTCAATTCGATTCCCTGTTAAAAGCAAAACATCTCATACTAAAATAGTTCTTGATATGGGTCATGCAGACTGTGTAACAGCTGAAATACAAATCAGACTTCTAATGCATAAAATGAGGAGAAAATGTGATACATGTAATTTAGCAAATTTTGCCACCATAAAAAGAAAATGAATCCCTACTGATGCTGATGTCTGGATAGCGTAAATGTAAAATAATGGTCATTGGCACAGATTGCTGCAAAGTTACGTTATCAGAGGTTACAATGACTTTGATAGAAGTGCTTCCGGGGCTCACAATTTGAGTGAGATGTGTGAGGCAAAGGGAACGTTATATTGGAAGGAGTGACATGATACAACCTAAGATCCAATCACGAACGGAATCTTCATTCTTCTCCCTGTGACTGGGAGAGTGCTCCGTGACGGGACCATATACATGTGAATATCCAGAAAAACTCAATGTGCCACATGTAGCAACAGCAATGAATACAGCACGCTTAAGCACCGACTGTAAAAAAATCACACCATACACATGGTTCTCTACTGCCAAACAATTGTGTATTATGTGACCGTGATTGGCGAGGGAATGAGCTGGGTATAACGCTGCCTTCAACAGTATTCTAGTTAAACGACGGTGTGTCCATCGTAATGTGGCAGGAAAGCTATAATTGATGCAAGTCTCAGATGTGTACAACATTGGTGAATCCATGGTATGGTGTTGATCATACTCAGAAACATAATGGAGGCGAACCAGGGGGATTCCAACACAAGAACACAGGTTTCTGGCGTACAGACGGGGCGCCACTCTGCAGGCGATGGAATCACATGTGCGTCCCAGTGTCACAAACAAGGTGGTTGAAATGTTGTCAATCTTGCTGAGTGACGGTCTAGACCCTGTTTATAAAAATGGACAAAACCGTCCTGAAGCAGTGTCAACATTAGGGGTGATCCTTCCACGGCCACTGTTTAAGGAAGAAATCATGTATGGAAAAGATAGTCTATTTGGTAAACCAAGATCAAGAGGGTTTTTCTGCCTGGTGCACCACAATGGAAAGTCGTTTCGAATTCTACATGACATGTCATGCTGAAGGGTTGTCTACTACTAACCACTCGTCACATAGCCAATGCAATGGCCAGGCGTTAGGTGACATTCATCACCTTAGTGTATTTTTTTCAGGTGAACACTTGTCCTGCCTTTGCATGTGTTTCTGATGGGTGTCACCAGTGGGTGAGTGAGTTACAGTTTCACGTCCCATCGGTATTGTCAGCCAATAACGAAGGTTAAACAGATACTTGGTCAAAACAAAGTCGTATTGACAAGCATTTGTCTTAACAAATATGACTTACAACAATTTGTCGGTTTAATTTCATGAAGTTCATTAAGGATCCCGAGTAAAGATTTAATAGCAGTTTTGAAAGCACTATATGCGATACAGGAGATAACGGTTTGTGAAGCAGCGCTTGAGAAACTGTTATCTCCAGTTTCTTATGATTATGGAAAAGAACTTATTTTTTCCGGTTTTATCATCACCTGCATGAGGTCATAGACTATGGCGAAACCTTGAGCACGGATTGGGTGCTGACAGACCCATTATTACATTCAGGGAGAATTTTGGGTTCCAGCTCCTGACTTGAAGGTCCCCATACAACCTGAGGGCGTAGATGTGCATGACAAATTGCAGTGTCTGAAAACCCAGGACGTCTGTGCCAGTAATCACCACACAATGTTGATTGGCTAAGTTTGGTAAGGAACCAAAAGATCTGACACGAATGGCTCATACCTAATAGTTTTGTCTTATCACGTGTAAAAAGTTGCTTTTATAACATGTTTACATCTAGGAGTAATCTTTGTGTCTAGACGGGTATAGTAGGTTAGATCATGAGAATATGACCAAACGTGATTCTAATCCGATATGCCGGGCTATTGGATCCATGGCATTTGACTTATACTTATAAAGTGCCAAGTAAAGATCGGTATGTTAATTATGAACGGCAGTCTTTACAAATTGTCAACATCATCCCGAGTGGGTGTGAGTAGCCACACACAGATGTTTAAGCGGTCGCTGGTTGCGCCAAAGGTACGTGTTCAATTCCCCTCATAGTTATGTTACCGGAAGTCTGTTTCTTGTAACACCAGAATGTTTTTATAAATAAAGACCAGGTGTAATTGAAGATTATCCTCAACCTGAAACTCTCGAGTATGGTACTGACAACAAACCTAGAATCGTGTCGAACACACGTACACACATACAGACAGACAGACAGGCAGACAGACAAGTTTATTCAGTAAAAGGCCACAGGCCCATCATACAGTCATTTGCATATGATATAGATAGTTTAGTGCACATGCTGTGTAAGAGGAACATTTCTAATGCGCTGAAGTACATGATACAGAAAAATACTGACATCTCTTATGATACAATCATTATGTGTTTTCATAATGTTAATAAAATTGGCATTTGGATCAAAATCAGTAAAATATTTCTGAATATATCTTAACCTTAAATCAGAAAAACGTTCACACTTAAGGAGTACATAGAATTCATCTTCAATAACATTTTTGTCATCCAATTTACAAAATAGACATAGTCTCTCGTTGTAATTAACTTTATTGTATCTTCCAGTTTCAACAGCTAAATTAAAATTTGCACATCTAAATTTAGAGAGTGCAGATCTGAGATGTAAAGGAATATCAGAATTTAAATACCTTTCCACATTTAAAAATGTCTTAAATTGGGAGTAATAAAAGCACTTATTAGAATTTTGAATTGAAGTGGACCAACATTGTTTAAGATTATCCGAAAGTCTCTGCTTAAACAAGGATATGAAATAATCAACATTGCCAACATCCTGACTGATCCATGCATAGCCCAAACCATACTTAAATAAAATATTTTTGACACAAGTTGCCCAAGTAGTGCGGCCAACATCATCTAAGGACTTGAGCATAATATAACAATGTTTTGGCAGTCTATCATAAGGCATATACAATAGGTGACACCAGTATTTAATTACTTTGATCATATAAGTAATTTGTAGAGGAAGTCTGCCACAATCACCAAGGGCCATGTTATTACAGGTAGATTTACCAACTTTCAAGAAATATTTACAAAATTTTACCTGAACAGACTCAATGATGCTACAATAGTTAGTACCCCAAATCTCAGACCCATAACACAAAATAGGTGAAACCATACAGTCAAAAATCTTAAATAAGTCTTTACAATTTACTCTTCCCATCTTTTTTTGAAAACCATTTACAGAAAATATCGCCTTGTTAGCTTGAGATACCAGACAGCTTTGGGCTTTACTCCATACAAGCTTTGGTGTTTATAAAAGGGTACAGTTTCAATAGGATTGCCATTATAGGACCACTTTTCATATTCCCGTAATGGCCCACCATTTCTAAAGACAAGAACTTTTGTTTTACTAAGATTAATTGACATTCCAGTTTGTTTACAAAAACATTCAAGTGCATTTATCTTCTTTTGTAACTGATTACAAGTATCAGAAAGTGCAGAAACATCATCAGCAAACATAAGTGAACACAAATTGTTAAAAGCAGATGAAACATTAACACCTATACCACCTTCCTGTTCCATTAGGGAAAACAACTTATTAATAAATATGATAAACAGCTGTGGGCTTAACACACAACCCTGACGGATACCAATATTACATGTAAAACACTTAGATAAACCCTTTGAAGTTCTAACACATGCAGATAAACTGCTGTACATTGATGATATTATATTATAAAATTTACCAGAAATACCAACTTCAGCTAAAGATTGCAAGAGAACATCATGTCTTATTGTGTCAAAAGCCTTTGAGAAATCAATAAAAGGCAATAAAATCTACTCTCTTTTTACCAGCATATTTTTGGGCTAAAGCCTGAAGAGAGAAAATATGATCAATTGTGGAGTACCCTGCCCTGAAGCCTGCCTGGGACTCATTAATAATTTCATGTGCATCGCACCATGATTTTAAACGCTTATTCAAAATATAGGAAAATGTTTTACAAATAGAATTAATAAGAGATATACCCCTATAATTATTTGGGTTACTTTTACAGCCAGATTTGAACAGAGGGCATATAATACTCTTGCCCCAACCACAAGGAAAATTACCACTATCAAATATCTGATTAAACAGTACTGTAAGAAAAGGTACAATGGAGGCACTTGATGCTTTATGAAACTCATTTGATATACCATCAGGTCCAGGGGACTTATTGTTAGGAGAATGTAAAATGTGAAACAAAACTTCCTGCTCAGTAATAGCAGCATTAAGCGTTGACACATCAGTAGCATTTACAACATGTGGTGAAACAATAGGTAGAAAACAGGCTGGTCAACACAAAGTAATGATACAAAGTGATCAAACCACTGATTACATAAGATAGATGAGGGACACACATACACACGCCAGCAAAAAGAAACACAATTCAAATACGTTTGTTTTGCAGTGTTAATGCTTCAGCCCAAGTGAATTTGTACTGTGAACGGTACTAAATTAAAAGCTTATTGTAAGCCATACAAACATTCATTCAATAAGAGTTAGATTGTGATTTCTCTAATAATGATAATTTGTCAAAAATAAAACGCTAAACAAAAACACAAAACAAAAAAGATAGAGAAAACCCCAGACATAATTAAAAAACAAACATTGCACACACGCGCATGCACTTTCAAAAGACAAAACGAAACTTTTCTGCCCCGCACTTTCACAAGCATAAATAGAACTGACTTGTTAAGCTCTTGTTATTCGCAAAAGATGGGTGGTGTCTTTAAGATTTACGGTTTACGTTGGCAGATTAAATTTAGGAGCATTAAATATTTGCTTGTCGACATTTTAATCTTCCTTCATCATTGAACATAAAAATGAAAATTCATTTCACAAAAGCAAAATGATTATTCCAGAGCACTCTACATTCGCTATCCTTGAAAGTTTCAATTCCGTTGTCAGTTTGTATATCCTTCGGATATTTATTCTGACCACCAATATCCTATAAAATGATAACACAACCACATAAGGAACCAACGTTGACTGGATTCGACACGGACATGGCCTGGATAAATGTATGAGAGAGATAAAACAAATGTTGGATGTGGCCTAGAGAAGCGCCCAAGGTCAACGTTAAGACATTGAGAAGCCACATCACAAAGTAAGGCTATTATTACACCGATCAACTGCTTTTATTCTCAGGTCACTTTGGTTTGATAATATCCGTGACACTGCAAAGCAGGACTCACAGCTTCGGAAAAAGTTGATATTAAAACAAACATTAAAGCTATGTATTTCACATGGATTTAATAACTTGTTTAAAATCGATAAAAATAATTGACCCAACACCTTCCAAAAGGCCAAATACTTTTCATCTTATTCAATTAACTGAAGAATAAATATTGCTTCTCTACGTCCGTGAGGGAGGGTTTATGTCTATTCTCGCCACGAAGAAACTGTTAAAAGGGAGACCTTTTGTCCAAATATGTCCTCCAGTGAGTGAGTGAAACATTTGTGATGTAGGATCGATTCTTACATGAATCTGGCCAAGAAGTTGAATTTGAGCTTCAGACATATCGATGGTTTCGTATCGTTCAATAGCCGTCACAGAAATAAGGTTGCATAGCGAGAGTACCTTGTCTTTTGCACATAACTATTCAGAGAGATTCACCAAGTCATGATACAAGGTGTTCAAGGAAAAGTGAGTGTATTCTTCTCTATCGGTAGAACCTGTCGCAGGTCAGTTGTTCACCAGAAAGCATACTGGAACAAGTGTGGTTTGGGAGAATGTTGACAAACCATCCGCGGTGGAATTTTGGATTCCAACTCAAGGACAGAGTGAGTGAGTTTAGTTTTACGCCGCTTTTAGCAATATTCCAGCAACATCACGGCGGGAACACCAGAAATGGGCTTCACACATTGAACCATGTGGGGGATAGAACATGGGACTGTGACGTGACGAGCGAACGCTTTAATCACTAGGCTACCCCACCACCCCTCAAGAACAGACACCCCCTTACCAATTTGAACGATATTATAGTAGACATTGCAATCAGATATTAAATACAGTTTAAAGAAATTCTCACGTAGATGGCCATATTTTCGGTAACAATATGACATTATGTCGAATGAATGTCTATTTTTTGCATTTATATTGGCACAGTATGTTTGCGTGTTTCCACCGGGACTTTAAGGGATTTGTTGGAATGGAAGTGGGCTTGTGTTTTATGGCTTCACTTAAGATGGATGTTTGACTGTTTGCCTGAAAAAAGATTGCTTCATCTAAAAAAATACAATCGTTATGATGCTAATTGGTGGGATAGAACAGCTTTCAGATTAATGGGGCTTTTCTTCCATAACTGCTCAGACGTGATATTTTATTGCATTTGGTGAAATACAACAGGGGAACGAAGACATATTTTCATTCTTGTGTCACGACTTTTACACGTGGCATGGAATCCGTGTTGGAGAAAATGATTGAAATTGTCGGATAAAAGTTATAGAGCAGAGGAACGCGGTTTTCGTTTGAATATCGGAAAATGTTTCGACGTATTCAAGTGATGAATGTACTTAATTTGCTGAGTAATTGGCCAGTATGTTCCCGTATTGAACCATAGGGTTCATGAATATAATTACCCCTCATCACCTGTCTTTGTTTCCCTTAAAGACTTGTAACAAGTCTTCTTAATCGGATAATAAAATCATAGTCATATGTAGTTTGTAAGAATAACGGTTGCTTCCGTTCTTTCTGAGCCATAAGACCTTTACTCTTCTACATCATTGTAATGATCTGAAGCATATTTATTTTTGAACCAACTACTCCCGTGTCTAGTGAATGAATGTAAATCATGTAACTCTTATTTGTACCTACATTCCAGAGAACCCTATAAAAAGTTATGTTTTGCGAACCTTGCCAATGACTATGAGCATTGCCAGGGACTGCGATATTCGCCTTCGATGAGGTTAGAATGTTTCATTGTCTGAAAGCCAGGTTCTGAACATCTTCAGCATCCATATAAATGCCTGTATAGATGGATAACCCTGTATAACTGAAACCACTTAAGTACGTCCAGTACACGAGTCCCATCTGACATAGCAGCAGGTCACGAAGTTCTTTTTCTCCTTTGTTGGATGAAAGTAGAAAGGAATTACAGAAAACGTAATTGCATCATTTCTCTGGGGTAAAAAGAGCACTTATGTATGTACAGAAATCCGGTTATCAACTTTGGAATGGAGCATTTCTTGTTATTGAAGAGACTTGTCTGTGGCTCTCGACGTGCCTTTGACTCGGACATTCTATTGGCTTCCCACCAGCAGTCTCCATTAACCCAAACACAATCCATTTTCTCAGTTTGGACATCACGTAATGCCCTGTAGGATTCCTGTGTCCCCTGGTATCAAACACCGTTATACGAATCAGAAACCATCTGTTAGAGTTGGTGCTTCGGACATAATAGACATTGTCTGATATGTAATTAAACGACATTTAGTGAGTTACCTTTCTGCAAGTGTATATAATGTTTTTGTACCTTCATAACTGAAATGAAAGCATTGTTACATGCCACTGCATTGATAAAAGGATTTAACAAATCTTTCTCTCGCCTCTGGCAACGCAGGCAGTGAAAATAAATGAAACACAAGCGCATTCCAGTTAAATGATCAATACTGGCTTTATAGATAAAGTGGACCTTAACTTTACTTCCTGGTGAAATGAACCTGATTTGCTGGAGTAAGCTTTAGTAACAATGATATTTCCCCATAATTTCCAATTCAAAGCTTTGTCGTCAATATTGTATCCACGTCGTGTTATCAAGGAAACGAAGTTAAGATCAACTAACAGTCTCAAAAACAAATGATCATCTTAGTACTTATAGTCCAAACGACTTTGTAAATAGTTTTCTTTTTATTGTTTAACGCCACTCTCAGCAATATTCCAGCTACATGGCAGTTGTCAGTAACTAACTTGACCAGACAATCCAGTGATCCTTGGTCCATGTGTATTCCGTATCAAGAGGGGTGATGTCGAGGTGCAGATGGTAAGAGTGAATGAGTGAGTTTAGTTTTACGCTGCGTTTATCAATATTCCAGCAATATCACGGCGGGGAACACCAGAATGGGCTTCACACATTGTACCCATGTGGGGAATCGAACCCGGGTCTTCGGCGTGACGAGCGAACGGTTTAACCAGTGGGCTACCCCACCGCCCCGCAGATGGTAAGATCTACTGACACTCTCACAAAGATATGACCATCTTTGTAGCACTATTCTAACGGAATTTGTATATGTTCCTGTTTGGTTGTTGTATACCAAGCTATATGATGGAGGTATGTAAATAATTAAATCTGCACAAGACAATCCAGTGATCAACAGCGTGAGCATCGATCTACACAACTTGGATACAACGACGTGTCAACCAAATCAGCGAACCTCATCACCTGATCGCGCTAGTCACAGGCATGGGTTGCTGAAGACCAATTCTAGCCAGGATCTTCACATGTTGGACTTCCTATAAAGATAAGGTGTCCATTATTAGAACTGACTCATTAAAGAGTATGCTTTCATCGTAAAACATCATGACCACCTGCCAGTTATTCTTAATTTATTTAGTCGCCTCTTACGACAAGCATGGGCTGCTGAAGACCAATTCTAGCCAGGATGTTCACGGGTGTATATTTTTCTGACATCAAGAGAGAAGTTTATACACATTTTATCCAATCAATGATATTTAAAAATAGAATTGGTCTTTCAGCAACCCATGCTTGTCGTAGGAGGCGACTCAGGGGATCGGGTGGTCAGGTTCGCTGACTTAGTTGACACATATGTTATGGTATCCCAATTGCTTAGATTGATGCTCGTGCTGTTGATCACTGGATTGTTTGGTTTACACTCGATTATTTATAGACCGGCGCCATATAACTGGAATAGTGCTGAGTGCTTACCAACTAACTATGCCTCTACACATGCTAGAACCATGCCTAAACCATGCCAACACAATGCCAACCTTGAATGCCAGCACTAAACCATACTTGCCACCAGCGCTTCCTCATGCTAACGTACAGTTCACACATGCGACTATCTCTCACACAGCAAGTCGTTACCATGCTTAGAAATCACATGTACCTATACTTTTACTCGATTATCACAGTCACCCAATATCCAGACAGTGTTGATCATGAGACTTTGATGCATGGATTTATGAATTTTCTTTGGAAAGTAGTGTCGTACAACAAACAACTGACCCAAGACATCTATCTGCAGTTATCAACGTTACGATGTCTAGAAGTAGATAGTTACGCAGGTCATGTTCACAACATATGATCATTAGTCTGGAGATCACCATAAAAAATCAGAAAAAGTTCATTGGCATTCACTTCAAAGAAGCAGGTAGCTTGTGTAGTTTCTAAACCAATATGGCCGTAACAGGTGCAGTATTGACTCAACCTGTGTGGTCCCATGGTTCAACAGTTTGACTTACGCTTGGAACTTTCGTGAATACATGGCACATCATGACTCAAGGTTCTTTACGTTCAGACAGTGTTTGGTGGTTTGAAATGTCAAGCACTTTTCTGACAGTCAATACGCAAGAGAAATATCATTGTCAGAACAAAAAATATGGTTTAGGTTTGGACCATTGGTCTTGAAACTGTGTCTGCAAGCTTGTTCATAAAATATGTTTACAAATCTCAGTCAGGTTTCTGAGAAACAATATGTAAAATTCCTGATGTTAAATTTGGGGGTGAAACATTTTGACCCAAAATTGGAATCCTCATGTGCATTACTTCTGCTCCGCGATAGTGAATCCGTTTCTTTAGGGAAAGGAGTCAGAAGTTTTTTGGGAGTTTGCAAAATCAGAACAAGGTAATGTGACAGTAAAGGTCAAATACTTAATGGAAGACAACCTCTTTATCACAGTCATCATGTCAAACAATACTCCAACAGCTCCAACCTTTGGTGTTCCCAAATTTACAATTAACAATTTAGTTTGTTCACTTTATCAACATATCAAAGAGCACCATATGCATGCAAGTCTTGCTCAGAAGTTGTTCCATCAAGGTTACAACATGTAAGCCACCAGTAAAGCTTTCAAAACGTTTCACGTGGAGCATTTTTGACATAAACTGACGCAGTGACGAAAGAAGTTATATTCGATCCAATTCCGTATATTGAGTCATACGATACATTTCCGTGTTTTAGGTAAACAATTGACTAACCTTTGTGTTTTATGACAGGTGCTATGGACAAGATACGTTCACCTTTTTGCGAACTCCTGGAATCATAACTATTTGGAATCATAACTATATAGTATATTTGACAGTGATTTATAAAGATATGCTAATGATACAGTCAGTACTGTATAATCGACTGTGCTTTTACAAGAGGTTTAGAATGGATGTGCAAAAGGTCCTCTCGCTTTTATTGATAGAAACTGCTTGTGAAAATGAATCCCATTAAATCCCATTAAATATCTTCCATATCTCAGAAACGGCGCAGATGTAAAACGAGATACATGGTTTAATGATCTCCATGTCTAGACAGAATTATGGCGGAGTCACCGAAGACGATCACATAAGATGTGAATCTTTATGTAGTAGATATGTAACGGGAAACCATTGAAAGTTGCCACCACATTGTTACGGACATGAATAAGTGGTTATGTACGACTTAACAGACTGACGAGATGCTGACACCAGAAGGAACGATGCAATACTGTTGGAAGATATAATTAGGAGAAAACCGAACATGAGGGACTTTTGCAAAACGCAAATACTTGATAACAAGACTCTTGACTGTCGTATGTATCAGACAAGTGTGTGTTGCTGTTTTTAAGTTAAGGTCAGCTATACTAATATCATTACTGAAGTCTTGATGCGACAATTCGGTAAATTGCAGCCTGAAAGCGGTTTTTCAGGAAGCAAGGGAATATTTCTGAATATTGTTTTATTATTGTTTGGAAAAATATAGTAAGCGACAACAACATTTGTGGGTGTAACTTCAATGTTGACTGAATGTGTTAACGATCGTTAGCTGTTGAATTTTCAACACTGACATTGTCCACCACATATTGAGACTCTGCAAGTTCGATTTCAGAAGAATTGCAGCTTCAGAGGTAAACTATATTTGGTTTCCATTTTCCAGTCGTGAAAATACCCGTCATGTAAGCTCCAGGTGCTGTCTACATTTCTCAATTGCTTGCATGTACTTCAAATTTCAATGATAGGCATTTTTAAAAGAATTGTCTTCCAGAGGTATTCGGGAAGGTATTCAGGGGAATATATCAAGACACGTCATTGTCAACATTATATGCGATGCTACTCAATACTTTCATTTTCAAGGGAATTGTCTTCCAGAAGTATTATGAAAGGTATTCAGTCCCGAATTGAACCAGATGCAGGACTGTGCTGTCTTGCATTAACTGAACACGAATGCCAGCGAAACCTCGTTGCACCTTTAATCTTTAAAATTGGGAGTAATTTGGAAAAGAAATACACTGAACAATTAAATATATCTTATTAATCAAATTGTGCCACCATATAATGAAAATGAATCCCTACTGATGCCGATGTCTCGACAGAAATGTAAAACGAATGGTCATTGGAACAGATTGCTACAATCGATTTTACGTGAAGGTTAAATTGTTGGGGATTACACTGACATTAATGGGGCAGGGTAAGAATGTGAGGTAAAATGAAGTTACGATCATGGTACGATTCCTTAGTGTTGGCGATATAACCTGCAAATCAAGCAGTAACAGAATCTGTATTATTCAACCAGTGAGTTTTGTGTTGAAGCTTTCCGCTGCGTGGTGAGACAATGAACATGAGAACACCTGACAAAACTTGATCAAAGACCTTTTATTACAGGACGGAATAGCATCAACACTTTTGTACGACCATAAAGAAATGACTTATGAGGCATGGATTCTACCGCCAAAAATGCGAGGGAGTGGGTGATGGAGTGATGGAGTGAGTAGTGGAGTAAGTAAGGTGGGTCTACGGCATCACGCGTGGACGCTTTACCCTGTACACTACCCCCTCGGCCTCTTTCTGATGTAAACAGCTTGTAGCGAGAGTGAATTAGCTGGTGAGTTGTGTTTAAGGCCGCTTCGAATAGTATTCCAGTTGTCAGTTGTCGGATGAAGGTCCGAAGTGATGCAGGTCCCAGACATTGAATACTTTGATGAAACCCAAAAGGACCTTCTGGTTCTTACACACCAACAAACATAATTGGGTGAAGTCAATATCACAGGTTCACGAATAGATACACCACTCTTAATACAAGCGGGAAGCAATCATCGTATGGGTAAAAGCATTATAACCACAGACCCATCGCCCTAAAGATCGTCAAAGCACTTCTGTTTGGTATCACATGTGTCATAAGTTTATATAAATCACCACACCGCATCGTGACAAGTACATCTACACCAAGTACAAAAGCCACAACCACATCGGCACCTGTGTCACCACAACGCCTACAGACGTCCCCACCTCGATTACAGACAGTCCGCTTCCACCATCACGCCAACACATTGGCCCCTCATCCCGCCTCCGCAAAGCGGCAATCTATGACAACCATCTGTTTCCTAACACACCTTCACACATATCACTGTCACTATCGAGACATGTCCACAAAAGTCCCCTACCATGCTTAGAGTTACATGTACCCATACATTTACTCGATTATCACATTTCAACTCAAAATTCCAGACAGTGCGAGACAGTATATTTTGACTTGTGGATTTCCGTCAAATTTGGCTGGAAAAATAGTATCGTATAAA